>NC_071531.1:46173499-46473499 GCF_026979565.1 Vidua chalybeata | reverse complement strand
TTCTTGTGTCCCCTGTGTCCCTCCCTCCCACCTTCCCTCCCAGCCTGCTCTCTGGTGAAGTGGTGTGAGAAGCAGAAAAGGCCTTGACTCTGTGTAAGCACTGCTCAGCAATAACCAAACCATCCTTATATCATGAGCAGTTTCCAGCACAAATCCAAAATATAACCCCATACCAGCTACTATGAAGAAAATTAACTTTATCCCAGCCACAGCACAATACTACACTAAGAGTCAGCTCTTGTGTAATAGCCAAGAATGCTGCAAAAGTTAGCAGTTGCTTCTGTGTGACAACTCAATCAAGCTTTTGACATTTTCCATAGTCTCCATAAATAAAGGCCATATTCCCAGTAATTGGTCCATGAGATCTTCAGATTGAATAGACAGTTACTGCTTTCCTCCCTCTATACTCAACCCAGCTCTCCACCATACTAGATAACACACATTTATATGGACACAATATAAAGCCCACATTTGAACATTGTTAATTTTAATATCTATTAGAGTGAATAGATTAGGATTGCAGACTAAGTCACCGGAATTGGATGGAAGAACACTATGCAAAAGTTGAGGGAGCTTGGCTCTGTTTGCTCTAGAGTATTTAAGGAATTAACAGAACAGTCCTTTGAATCTTTAGTGCTTATCAAGGACAAAGGAAGAACAAAGGAGAGAACAACAGGGCTTGACTCTGTTCTGAGAAACATTAGGAGTTAGAAACGACCAATATAATACTGTCCAAAAAAAGCTCTGTTAAGTAAATGTCATTTATTTCTGTGATAGAATACCTAGTAGATAAAGAGAAAATTAGAAATTACATACTTGGAGGCTTTTGTTGTTGGCATGATCATTTCTGTATCATATTTGGATTGCTACCTTTTCATTAAATGAATAACACCTTTTCGGTTAGTATATAAAGAGCTATAATTAAGCTATAATTCCTAAACCATCTTGACAAATTCTTCCTTTTCTGTCAGTTTAGTAGAATTAGTTCATAGCATCGGGCTTTTGGTCTTGCACAACTGTAATTTGTTGTAAGCAAAATCATCAGTAAAAAAATCTCCCATTAAATAAAACACAGCGTCCACTCCACATGTTTAGAAGACTAAAGTAGCCTAATTGTTTGGTTTTGAATGTGAGATATGTGTTAATTCCATTATTAAAAGGTTAAAGACTTCCTCCCCCTAAGAAAAAAAAACAGACAAGCAAACAAAAACCATACAAAAACCTACAACAAATCAATTAAAAAAATCCCCACAAAAAACAAAGAAGCCCCCTCCTAAGAACTAGTAATAGCGTATGAAAACAAAAGAGCATGATGTGTGTTAACTAGCCAAAGTTATATAGTTTGAAAGTCTGTTTGATTTGTTGAAAATTATTAGGAACAAAAAAAGAAAATTAGTCAGGGGTATACAAGCTTTAAAGAAGGACAAGTTCTATGCCAACCACTTGATGAAGAGAGCCTTACCAAGTCTTTCTCTTCAGAAATGCTTGACAGGTAACACTTCTACAAATAACTTTACAATCTTCAAAAATACTCACTAAAGTCCACAGTTGCTACCAAACATGCAAGTTCCCAAGAGAACACAGCTAAGGTTTCCCACTAAACTGGCTAATCCTTTTCTACAGGACCACTGCTCCAACAAGACCACATCTACCACTCCAAGAAAACTGTAGCCACTCCAATTTAGACTGCTACCAATGCACTAGCCAAAGAAGTGTCAGGTTATATTCTGACTTTATCAGTAGTTTTCCTTTTTTATTATTGCATGTATTTTGTTTCTTTTCCCTTTTCCCAATAAATTGTATTTCTAACTTAGGGTCTCTCACTAGTTTTACTTTCAAACCAGAACACCCACAGAAAAATATGGTCTTTCTGTTGCCAGTAGGAATTCATATTGTGATTTACATATTATGATGTCTGCTTAGGAGAGGGAAGCTGTATAACCTCTTTTTTAGCAAAGAAAACCAGCAAGGTTGTATTTTTCTTTTTTTAAATGTTTTTCTTTTCTTTTTTTTTTTTTTTTTAACTAGTAAGCAAATTCCAGTGAAATAAAGCAAATTCCAAATTTAGTATCTGTTCAGTTTTACAGATGGGGTCTGCTTAGGATGTAAGACAGAGGGTCTACTGCAATCTTGAGCTAGGTATCTGACAAAAAAAAAACCCTGTTGGCTTGTTTGTTTTTTTTTTAACATGTATTTTTTGGTATATTTTTTAAAATATGTATTACATGCAGATGTGTCATGTATCACAAAATAAATTTTTCTGACTTCTAGACACCATACCTATTTCCTTCTTAGTCTTGTGAAACAACAGTCAGTGGAAACTAAAAATAACAAAAAATTCACAAAAGAACCTATCATAGCAAGAAACAGCATGGCCACTGCTCTTGGAGCTCACCTGTCAAACTTTGTTCCCTGTATGGATTTGTCCAGGTTAAAATTTTAAACCTCTTTCAACCTGTGGTAACTGCTAGGCAATTGGATCAAGTTAAAAGATAAAGCTTTAAATGACAGTGTCAGCATTATGCAAATGTTTGTTCTAGTGATATTTTCTGTATTGTTTTCCCCACGGTTGAAAAAAAATACTCACTTTGGCAATAAATAAAGTTTTTAAAGTGGGACTGAAGCTACTGATTCAGCTATTCAATATTTTGCATCTGTGAGCTTCCTGCTAAGTAAAACACTGCAATTATTGTGACAGTTATGTAGTGTTGCTGATTTTGGATCTTAATGTATTTTGTAAAGATTATTTTAACACTAATCAACTTAGTTTTGCATATTCTGCAAGCTGGGTAAACTCAATTTTTGTTCCAAGTACACTGTCACACGGGTCCTTATTACAACACAGCTGGCATGGATTGATCTCAATGGGATTCCACTAAATATGTCTTTCAAAACTGCATTATTTTATTCAAAAAGAATATTCCTGGGACCGAAATACATGCATAATGGTATGCAATGTTTGGAGACATGATTTTACATCACTAACTGGGCTAAGAAATATTACATCAGAGTAAATATGAATGAGTCAGCACTTCATAGAATCATGGAATGACTTGGGGTAGAAGCCAGCTTAAAATCTTCTACTTCCAATCCCACTTCCATAAGCAGGGATGCCACCCACTAGATCAGGTTGCCCAGAGTCCCACCCTTGAATGTTTCCAGAGAGGGGGCATCCACAACCTCTCCGGGAAACATGTTCCAGTGCCTTCACTATCATCTGAATAAGGAAATTCTTCCAAACACCTTATTTAAATATCTCTTTTATTTTAGAACTGAGATTATGTAAATACTTTTTATATACTCTGAAAGGTAAAAATCTCTATTTTTTGCAGCTTGGTAGCAATGCAAAAGCTTATGTCAAACAGAATTTTGTTTTTTAACTTTGTTCAAAAATCAAAATAAAAATGAAAACTGCTTTTTTTTTCTCTGTTGGACTTCATGAACAAAGGAGAAAAATGCAGATGATGTTATATATTCTAAATAGCTCTAGGCCAATCAAACCAAGTTGTTACATCAGATAATCCACTTATCATGTGAAAACCAGAACAAAATGCTTTACTATAAGTCTAAAAAATTACAAATATGTAATGGCAACATCTAAATTATTTTCTACTTCCTGAAAAATGTGGCACAGCACTTCTTGACTGGGATGTTAATCTTTTCAAGATCTTGTGCAGTGACTTCTGAGTACTTTTAGCTGAAATTATATTATGCCTCTATATATTAATTACATTTTTGCAAAATTCCAACAAGACTCAGTATTGTCAGTGCATGATAGATGAATAAAAAACTGTGCTATGTGTTCTTTAAAATGCTGCTTTGAAAAAAAACCCTTTCTAAAATGTCACATTTCTTCTCCATGGAAGCAACCTGGCATGAGTATGATGACCTTGAGAAGGTATCTGCCTGAAATAATTATTAAGCAATATTTTTTTTGTACTGTTAATGAATTTTATGGCCTTCCCTTTAGATATTCAAGAACACTGAAAAAATAGAATAGAATAGAATAGAATAGAATAGAATAGAATAGAATAGAATAGAATAGAATTTCAGTTGGAAGGGACCTAAAATAGGCCAATACTCTGACCATATCAGGGCTGAAGAAAGGTTCAAACACACAGTTAAAGGTGCTGCCTTAAATGCTGACAAGTTTGGGACATCAACCACCTCTGTATGAAGCCTGTTCAGTCAACACTGAACATCCCTTGGTCCATCTGTGAATCATTCCCATGTGTCTTTTCTCTAGATACCAGGGAGAAGAGATCAGCACCCCCCTCTCCACTTCCCTTCCTCTGGAAGCTGTAGAGAGCAATGAGATCCTTCAACCTTCTTTTCTCCAAACTAGACAAACCGAGAGTTCCCAGCTGTTCCTCATGGAACATTACTTTTAGCTCTTTCATCAGCTTTTTTGCCCTTCTCTGGATTCATTCAAGGACCTCAGCATACTTCTTAAATTGTGGGGCTGCACCAATGCTGAATACAGCAGGGTAATTGTTATAACAGAAAATTTGTATGTCTTTCTAACTTTCAGACTTTTTTTTTCAGAAAAAAAAACACTCTCTAGGGCTTACCACAATTATAGTTCATGGCTATTTAATATTCTGTAAAAATTTCATCTATTTCCTGTTGCCTGTGGTTAAAATCCATTTTCCTTTATTTTCCCTATTCTTTTAATAACATGGGAGTAACTGTGGCAAGTATTATAAATAAATAGAGCCTGTAATGCTCCTGCTAGTCTCAAAAGCTCACACAGGTTTTTCCTGCAATCTGAGCACAATGTGAAAAGAAAAACATGACATTTGGAAAATTGCCAATTTTAGTAAAATATTAAGATGATTTCATTTGAAATAATGTAACCTACTATTCTTGGTGTATATTTAAAGCAAATTATGTTCCGTAGTGTATATTTTTCTTGTTATATGGGTATCATGTTGGAATTTTTCACTTTTAGTAGATGACAGATTTCAACAGGAATTCTTTTCAGTAAGATTACTTTAAAGAAAAAGAAAACTTGTCTGCAGAAAACTCAAATAAAAAGACATTTAATGTGTATCACTGGGGTTTTTAAATTGTAGCACAGTCTGTGAGGCACATACACTACTCCCTGACGTTGAAGCCAAATGACACCATGCCATGCTATAACTTCTTCTGGCAAAAAACCCTTGCCCTGCCACTCACTCAGTCCTTCCCAGTGGGATGGAGGGGGGAGAATCTGAAGGGTAAAAGTGAAAAAAAATCATGAGTTGAGACAAAGACATTTCAATAGGTAAAGCAAAAGCCACGCAAGCAAGCAAAACAAAAGAAGGAATTCATTTACCACTGCCAATCATCATGCAGATATTCAGCCCTTCCCTGGAGAGCTGGGCTCCTTCACACTTTAACAGTGACTTGGGAAGACAAAACTCCTAAACTCTGAATGTCCTTCTTCAAGAGCTTGTATATACAGTTATATGAAGCACAGGTTCTTGGGACTACATAGGCAAGAAAACAAACTTCCCATGATTTACACTAAGGTAACATAGGGGGCAGAAGGGAGGATATATAAATATTTAATATTGTACCTTTGTAGTATTGGGCATATTAACTAGCAAGTTCTTTTCATACTGACATATATCTGTGAAAAACTGGGACTGTTCTCATCCAGTCAAACTTTCTATAGTTTTAACTGCCTGTGTAGAATAAAATGTGGGCTAATTTTAGCCTCCAAATATCTAGTACATGAAATAGAGACATTTTTAGTGTGTAGTTTTCCCTCCTCATGTTCTCTTTTCATGATTCATAAGTCCTCTAATGTTTGAAGCATCATAATAAACAAATATTATGCAGCTATTCTTTTCGCTATCAAAGCCACAGTTAGTGTATTTCTCATTCCTCCAGGAACATAAGTGCACTCCCAGCATTTTCCACTAAGCCTGTTGGTAGCTGCACATACAAGAACACGTTTTTCTCTCTCTCTCTGCAAGGGTGGTCAAACACTGGAACAGATTTCCTAGAAAGACTTTGCAGTTTCCATCTTTGGATATATTCAAAATTCATCTGGTTATAGCTCTATATGGTCCTGCTTAAGCAGGGAGTTTGGACTAGATGATCATTTCCAACCTCAGACACCCTGGGATTCTGTAAATGTAGGTGTGTACATAAACATCCTGTTTATGTCCCTAGGATATATCAGATATGTGTGTGTTTAATCGTCTCTTGTGCACTGCTCTGAATGTACATTGATTTTTTTAATTTTTTTTTTGTTTTTTTAATATTTTCATCACATGATCAGTCTAAAGTTTTCACAGATTTCAGTCTCTGGTTCTTTTACACAGTGAAAGCTATCATCTCTCTATTCATATTGACTACTATGAAAATGTCAGCTGTAACTCCATATATTCATGTATGAAGACTACATAATGAAACACTTTATAACAGCCAGACATGTCTTTTTTTAGGAATCACTCGTTGGTTTGGTTGTTTTTCCTCTTCAATTTATTCTCTAAAATAAAACCCAAAAGTGATTATTTTGTGGTTTTTACTTTAGAAAATTAGATTCAGAAAGACGGTTTGTAACATTGCTTATACTTTATTTCCTTCATTGTCCTACAGATAAGGATTTAGGTTCATTTTAGACAGTGGTTATATTCTTTTGTCATGCAAACCTGGTGTTTGAGGCCATTATCCTTCTTTGTTTCATGTGTTGTGGTTTGAAGTTTTGATATAGAAAATTCTTGTTCATACTGAGTAACTGTAATATTGTGGAACAGACTTCACTTGCAGGCTCATTAAAAATTTAGGGTTTAGAGAGTTTTGATCTTTTATAAGTATTAGTGCAGATGCCTGAGTTTACAGACACACACACAGAGTTATCTCTGAAACACATCAGCATTTAATCACAATATGTAATTTTGTGTGAAAATAGATTTGATAACAATCAACCTTGATACATACACAAGCGAAAAAGCAGACAATATGAAGTCATAGTCTCACACATCAGTGTCTTATACTGTGTACTCTGTGGTAAGGCTCTCAAAAGATCTGTGACACATAACCAGAGCACCAACTGCAGGTGTGAAAAAGTTATAAATGGCATCAGACACCTTTGTGAGGAAAACTGATTTCAGTCCACATTTTCTGAATGAAAAAAAAAAAATCAAAAAAAATGTTGGTTCACTTTGTGCTTGTTATTTAATTAAAAATATCTCATGTTCAGTAAGCTGTTAACATCTCTTAGGCAAGATTCCAAAGAAGTATTTGGAACCACAGATGAGCTTCCATACTGGAGATACTGTTCAGATGGTCTTCAGACATCTAATACAATTCAGTTGCTTAGACAAAATTTTCTGTCATTTGAAATGTCCTGTGTTATCCAGCATGGGACTGACTCATTATAAAGTAGTTCTAGATTATCCCAGATCTTTCTGGAATACCATGTGGAGACCAAGTTTTCACTTGGGTGTTTTTGATGACACTGCAAACCTATGTTTAAGGAAGATAAGTTTTTTCCTTTGTCCTCAGGAGGCAACTATAACAGGTAGAGTACCTGTCGAGAATGATTCAGTTCACCCAAAGAAGTGTGTTAAGTGTTTGAAATAAATAAGATTAATGCCATCATTAATACATTTCCAATAGGAAAGTATATGTTCCCAGGAAGAATACGATATCATTTCCTACAGTATTGGTTGCTTAAAAATGTAAAGCATATGGAGAATAGTAGATATGTATCATGGACAGATTCATAAAAATATGTATGTGCAATATACATATAATCTGTCACTTATGATGATATGCTGACTCTTTAATTTTCCCTTCTTTTACAAGACAAAACATTTCATCTCCAGTTTTGGCTTTCTTTTCAATGGAAGTCATCACAGCTATGAAGGGCTTAGTTCAGTTACCTAAAACCTGTGAGAGTTTCTAGGGTATCTAAGGCATCCATAAAAGACTCATCTATATTACAGAAGATCTGCAGGCAGTCTATGCTCTTCTGAACCAAGAAATTCATAATGCAGTAGATGTCTATGTGCTGAGAACTGAATCAGTCCTAATTTTCGTATATTGATCTTTATATTAATAAAAACAATGCTTGGGATTTCTCAGTGTTTAAGAAAAAGGACCAAGATTGCAGTAATGTACTTCTGATGGCTTTAATTAGCAGTTTAATTCATAAGTAAAAAAAAAAAAAAAAAACCAAAAAAAAAAAAAACCAAAAAAAAAAAAAAAAGCTTCTGAAAAATGCAATGTCTTTCGTTGTTCCAAGCAGAATTCCATTGTAGTCACAGTTTTTACAAACTAATTTATTCTAATATCTATAGGGGGAAACAATGTAGTAGTGAAGAAAGGCTGTTCTCACCTAAACAGTTGAAAATTTCATAGCTTCCAGTGGTTTAAAGTGAGCATAATCCACTTCCAATCTTCCTGAGAAGAAGTACACTTTATTGGAAACAAGGAGTATGACAATATGCCGTAAAAATAGGCAACACTAGAATGACTGGATTTATTTAAGATTTATCTATGCTTTAGGAAGATAACTTGCTGTTGCTCTTGTAACATTGGAAATGTATACTTTATCAATTTAAAAAGTCATTTGATTACTTAATACTAGTGATAGAATTTCCAAAGGTAGTCAAGAAAATAGAGAATATTCTACATATGTGGCTTTAATAGTGTAGTAAAACTAGTCAATACAGTCAAGATCCACCAAATTTTCACATTAAGCAAGGTCATTTCCAACCACTAAATTCCAGGGGATTTTTCTGATTAATTTCCAGTGACTCAGTGTTTTAAACAAATATATTTCCAGAGATATATATGGCAATTAAGTTACATAAGTCCCTTAAAAATCTATCAGCTGCTAACTTCCTCTGGTGATCTACTTTTAATATAGAATGAAGACTGGTGGTTTACAAATAATTTTTTTGTCAAACTTACTCAATTAGAACTTTGGACAGAGAGATGGAGCCACAAATAAAATTTAAAGCTAAAGATAAAATGGATCAAGGCATTGTGATGTTTGGTAATGTATTCATTGACTAGAAGTTAGAAAATTCATTACAAGAATTGAATTCACAGTGCTCAATTAAGCTTTTAAAATATTTGCATAGATTACATGTGAGAATTAAAAAGCACAGAAAAAAATAAGCTTTGTGAGCCAATGGGTAATGTTGGAAGGAAATATGTCTGGAAGTGTATCACTGTTTGGTTTAGGTGCCTCACTTGTGGTTGCACTTAGTGGTCTGTGCAAATCATGTATTTTCTGTAGGAAACAAATCCCAGACACAATGCCAATCATAGTCTGGGAGGTAGTAAAAATCCTTTTTAATGGGCTGCTCCAGCTTGGGTCCCCCATGGAGTTACAGGTCCTGACAGAAAGCCATGGGGTCCTCCATGTGCTGCAGGCAGATATTTGCTCCACTGTGACCCTCTATGTACTATAGAGAGACAAACTGCACCACCATGGTCTTCTCCATGGGCTGGAAAGGAATCTGCTCCAGCATCTGGAACACCTCCTCTCCCTTCTTCTTCTCTGACTCTGGTGTCTTCAGAATTGTGTCGCTCATTTTCTTTCTCCTGTCTCTCCCAGCTACTGCACAGTCTTTTTTTTTTTTTTGCCTTTTCTTAAATATATTATTTAAGAGGTGCTACCAGCATCACTGATGGGCTCAGCTTTGGTCAGCCCCAAATTCAGCTTGGAGATGGTTGAAAGTGGCTCTGTCCGACATGAGAACAGCTTCTGTTGTCTTCTCACAGAAGCCACTCCTACAGGAAAAATGTCAGATGACAGAAAATCTATCTTTGCCTGACAGTAAATGTGGCTACCTGTAATGTGAACAAACTGCTTCCTTCCATTTCTAGATATATTTGGAGGTAAAGGTACTGTTCTTTGGTTCTGTATTCTTTGTTTATCCTACAGTATCTCTAATGTAAAGCAAAGATAAGAGAATTCATGTTTCCATCAGATTTGATTCCTTCAGATCTGGGATCCAAAATATATGTGTGTGTGTATATATTCTATATTAAAATTGGTATTTATTCCAAAGAGCATTTTAGTCCTGTTTCGGTCATTATTGCTATTTTCATTTGGGGTATTTCTTAATATAATTAAAAAAAAATCAATAAAATTATTGCATGTCTGAATGTAAAGCAGGAAACAATGCAATCATATAAGACAGTGTCCCATGGCTTATCAGCAATATCAAATTTAGTGAGATGAATAAGTATTAAATTTACATATAAATTACATTTGTAAACAACCATAATAGCAATAACTATAATTAATTGCATCAATCATAAAATATGTGATTATATGTTTAAATGAAATAAAGACTACACATTTAAAACACACCTGGATAACTTTACACAAAAGAACAAACAATACAAATTACTTTTAAAAATCTGGCAATGAAGAGAATTGTGCCTGGCTCTCAGCAGCCACGTGATGGAGGTTTGCCGTCTGGCTGTCCCACTTGTGGCTGCAGGGCCGACACACGAGCAGCCGCTCCCGAGTTTATGCTGAGACTGTTGCGGGTGGCGGTGATTGCTGTGGCGTGGGTAGCACAGCAGAGGCACAGAGCATGAGGAAACTGAGGCAGAGGAATAAGGGAGGGACACTTATCTGGGTCTCCAAATGTTTAATGTCAAAGTCAGGGCAGGGCAAGTGAACCCAATCTGAACCTGAAGGGACTACTTTTATAGGGATGGGGGGAACATGGGGAGGACACAACCTTTGACCAATAGGAGGGCATTAGGGGAGAGGTGCAGGGTAAGGGCTCCCCAGTAGAAGCCAACATGGGGAGGGAGCAAACCTTACAATGCAATTCTTCTTCGAGGAAGGGATGAAAGACAGGGAACACTCTAAAACCAAAGGAGTGTGCTATCTTTGACAGATAGGGGTGAGACAAGTGAACAAGGGAGGTATACAGGTGGATTGACATGTGGATTGACATACATTTTGGCTAGGAAAACTGTGGTAAACAACTCAGGACTGAACCATTAGGGAAGCCAAATGGGGTACAGCAACTGAACCACTACAAACTTATAACAAGGAATATTAAACCCTGCTACAGAAGAACCAATTGTCAAATAACAGACTACCACAGAGAATGTGTATCTATCGCACATACAACTAAATATTCCTCCTAGTGTCATAAAACCTCTTCGTAAAATATCAACAAAATAGATCGACTGTTCAAGATTTGATCTACTATTTGCATTTATATTACTATGCTCTAACATCTAAGAATTTAACCATTTGTTTATGCACACTTTATTTTGAAAATGAATTTTCTTAGGAGAGTGATTTTTAGTATTTCTTAAAAAATGCAGGATAGTATTCTTTACAAATGTCTTTTTTCCATTAAAAATACAACAAATATGTTAAGACATATTCATAAATATTTTATATGCATATATAATTTGCATTAAAATTATGAATTACAAGTTATGAAAGTATTCTAAAGTGGTATTACTACCTGCTCTGACAATCTCATTCTAATAAGCATTTGATATATAATGGATTAAGTCTAATCACTTACAGGAAACTATGCATGATACCTGTTTTGCAGGCCAGAGATTGTTCCCTAGCCTTTTATTATTTAGCCACAGAGATGAGCCAGGAGATGGTGAAGATCATTTAACACATATCAGATCAGCTTCAAATTTCCATAGTGACTTAAGGCTGCATCCTGCCTGCCTTTCATTGGGATGAAGTCTCAGAGATTGAAATATGTATTCCTTTTTTACTCTGTAAGGACAGATTAGTGTATGGCTAATGAGGGAGTTGTGATTATCTGGAAAAATCTCAGCAAACAATCAAAGAACTGGACAGTCAGGGCATAATGGCTGTACCTGCCTCAAGTTAAGACGCAACTTGCAATTCCAATCAAGCTTTCTGTAGTCAGTCACACTTCAAGCTGTACAGGCATTACTGCAGAAACAAAACAAAGGCAATACAAAGGCCTTGACAGACTTAGATGAAACTTCCTTCTTCGTATCTAATCTTGAATATATGAGCAAAACATATAGTCGCATAAGAATTTAATTTCACTTAGGCTTGCAACTTCTGAAGAAACTCAAATACTAGAATTTGTATATAAAAAGAATAAAGTAAGTTTCCCCTTTACTCTTCAAAGAGCATCTGATTGATGAACTTAGTCATATGCTTTAGTTTCAGGTAGCCCTGGGAGGACCAAAGAGCTGGCCTCAGTGATCCTTATAGGTCCTTTCCTACATAAAATATTCCATAAATTTATGATTCTATTTCTTGATATTATGTAATGGACTCGGAACTCTTAGAATTGACTTGCAAAAGTATTCTGAGGCTCTGGTCTGAAGTGACAGAATAATGCTCCTTGACACAACAAACACTTGAACCATACTAGAGCATAACGAGAGAAGTAACTCCCCACAAACAACATGAAAAGAAATTTTACTTTACTGGTATATATCTTTGAGATTTTTGATGTTTGGGGTTTTATTTTCCTGTTTGAATGACAATGATTTAAAATACTTTTACTCTCAAGTAGGTCCTTATCGAGGCTCACAGGTAGCTACATTTAATGCTCTTGGTGTAGCTGCTGAAGTTCCAGTTATTTTCAGTGGAGTTGGTAGACTTCACAATTGATGTGAATAGCCATAAAGATGGCCTGGTTAGAAGAGTAAATTTACTGAACAGAATAAACAGTATGAACAGTACTGATGGGAATTGTCTGCCAACCTGGGAGCTTTAGGCCTGGGAACTGGGGTTGAGAACCAGAAACATATTTGAAAATCTCGGTTGGCATCTTTGAAGTACAGTTGGGAACCTAGAAATCTTGCAGTACCCTTGGTAAGTGCAAAAGTGAAGAAACTTCAATGGCAATTTATGATCTGAAAAAGTGGAGATAGTGTAGTAAAGTAAAATTGGTGAGATTCTGTAAAATAAGTCATGCAAGGATGCAGATGCTTGGGAGAATGTAGGAGAAAAAAATAGAAAGGTAGAAGAACATGAAAAAGTGCAAGAATCTCTGCAAGCAGGATTTCAGGAGGAATGGCAGGAAAGTACTGGGCTGTTCACAGAAGCATGCAACTGCAAACACTTTGCTGAGAGCTGTTAATCAGGTAGCTGAAGATGTTTTACAGTGGCTTAGAGTACTTAGAGCAACTGTCCCTTGAAACTCATAGTTCTGATAAAAGTCAGGTGTTTTGGGGTTAAAAACTAGTCTCAGACCCCCAGTTTTAACACAGCCAGAGCAAGAACATACAGGCCGAGTCTCAGAGAGCGAGACCATTGAGAAGGTACATATAATGAAAGGAGGATGATTCCATGCCTTCTGTCCCTGCCTTATGAATTTGGTTCTGGCAACAGGTTTCCTATTCCTGCTTTGTTACATGAATGTAATGCAGGTAGAGCCATGTCTTTGAACACTCTCTGTAATTCTACTTCTTTCTACTGTTCAAACTTCTATAACACAGTTCCCAGCTCCTGCCAGAAACAAAGGCCCTTCCCTGCTACCCCAGGTCACAATGACCACTACAATCTACGTTGCACAACAGCTAGTGGAGAAATAAAACATGGCAGTAAGATCAATGGCAAGGTGTTATCAAGCAGGAGCTGGAACTGTTTTTTTTCTTCATCAGAATGAGGCCAAAGAAATATTTTTGGCTGTGTACCCTGTAATACTAGAGTCCCTTTGGGACTTAAAGAAAAAGGGTATTGGTGGGGATTGTGTCAACAAGTTTCCAGTGAAGCCCAATTAAGTCATATTTTCTTTGAATTAAAGGAGTGGTGAGGTTTCCAAGCATGATTTCACCTTGGGAAAACTCATTACTGGCTGCTTATACAGTCCAATAATGTACATTTGTACAGATACAATAAACATTACATTAGATGCAACCGTAGTAATATTCCCTGTTTTTGTAGAAACTAGACAACATACTCCTTTTCCACAGGGAACTGTACTTCCCAGACATCCACATAGGTTTGACATACCCAGATGAGAAGACCTAAAAGAATTTGATGCATTTCTGGAGCAAGATCTGGGAGCTACAGGAGATATCCTGAAGTGTCAAAGAAAGCAACACTGGAATGGAGCAAGTCAGCTCCATCCTTTATTTTTCAAGAATTTGGATATTAAACAGGAATGCAGGCTTTACTAAATGATAAGTAGTTCTTAATATGTGTGAAAATGCTTGGAGTCATGGAGCTCACCTTAACACTCTCTTGAAATTTAAAGTTCTTTGAGGGTTTGGGGGCTTTGGCTCAGACCAACGGAAAAATATTCAGAGCATAAATAATTTAAAAACTGAATCATAAGTGTTTCCATGTTATCAAATCCTAAAAATTAATTTCACCTGAAGTTATATATTGAACATTTTAGTGTACAGTTGATTTCAAAACAAGCTAGTTAATTAAAAAAAAATGCTCCTCTAAGAGACTATTATTATTAAAAACCGTCGTAACTACATTCACTTTTTTTTGAATAAATGTAATCATATTTAATTTTCTGTTCCAAAGAGAGGTAATTGTAACAAAAAAAGTATTTTTGTTCATGAAGAGATTGATTGGAAGACACTTTATACTATCCTAATATGAATACACTTTATTTATTGCTGAAACATACAGCTTTGGTTAGGAGTTGATAGGTTTCTTTGGTTTCCAACTCTCCCTTATTAATTATTTGTACAAAGATACAAGTGTACTATAAAACCTGGTGACTTGCTTATAAAAATATAGCTTGAGAAAGAAAAAAAAAAAGTTGTTGATAATTTTGCAAGTACTTGAGGTCTTAGCCTGAACTGGCCAAAAAGTGTTGTTTGAAAAAATGATATGTGACTGCTAAGATGACAGATTTAATGAAGAGTCTAATGTTAAAGCATATGCAGTTTAAGAAAACCTGATTCAATTTAGTAAGATGCCCCAGGAGACTTAAAACTGTATTTGCTAGAGGATTTTCTTAAATACCAAGCTGTGAAATGTCTGAGAATGATAAAATAATTTTATAAGCTTATTCATTGACTGTCTTAAGACATCTTTTGATATATGGAAGAAAGGATTTGAAGCTTAACCCTCTGCTTTCAGGTGACCTTTCAGTCTAAATCACGGGCTTTTGCTGCCACCTTTTCACCAATATTCAACACTTTATGGTTTAGAAATTATATGCAAAGTTCAGGAACCAAAAACCTAAACATTAAAACTTTCTAAATCTGCACCTGCTTCTAGGAAGCTTTCAGACAGTTTGATCAAATTGTTCAGAAAAAAGGTTCATTCAGTATCAGAGAGTTTAGTTGATATTGTTTCCCACAAAAAAGTCCTCATTTTGAGAGGATATGTAGTCTTAGTCCTTCATTTTCCTCAGCATTATTAATAATGCTCAACAGAAACTGTAACATTCCACTCAGTGTAAAACACCGTAACTTGGGTTTTTTTAGCATGTAGGACAAGAAATATATGCATATTTGACTTAAATAAATTACTGGAGTTTAGTAGAAAAAGCTTTATGTTATGCAAAAAAAGTAATTTATTTACCTAGCCTTCATTTTTTTTTATATGACAGCATTTATACTTACCACATTTATTAGTTTATTAATCTTCAATTTAGTTTTGATAGAAAAATTAAAGAGGACGGTACCACTCTCCAAACCCCCACTAACCTCCCATCTGTTAGAACTGAATTGAGAGGTAAATTGACTACTGGGGTATATGTGGCTCATGAGCCTGTAGAGAAATTAGCTGTGGGAAAAAGAACATTTAATGAGATGAACAGCCTGAAAGTATGAATATTTTCTTTCTTCTATTTTCAGAGCATTAATCCTCATCATAATTTTGACAACAGTTTTACATAGTCCTCATTTGAGTATCCTTTCTGCTCTAGACACAAATATAATAATATGTTTTATTATTATTAGAAATATTTTTTATCTTGAGCTCTGCAATACTTTGAATGTGTCAAAATCCAAATTCTTCATACATATCAGGATCAATTCATATTTTACAAGTGAAAAGACTGAGTTGAGCCTGATTTGGTCCCTAAAATAGTGTCAAATACATGTTAGGAACTAATGAAAAATTACTTATCAATTAGAACTTCAGTATTTAGTTAAGTTTTTTGTAAAACTTTCTTGAAAAAATTCTGACTCATTTAGAAGGTGCAAATAGTTATGCATAATAATTTTAAGCAGTTAAACTTCCGCTCCTCTACTTCAGTAAGAGATTTGGCTTTTTTCTCCCGTATCTTAATCATTAAAAGTATCTGATTTTAATTATTTTTTCTTTTTCAAAGAAACTGCTCCTTATATAATAGATGGAAGTTACAGTTGGTGAATATTAACCTCATGTACATGTTGTGTACTCTATGGGATGGTATATCCATTTCAGCATGCGATCCATCCACAATACTGAGAACTGTTTTGAAAAATTTGCATCAATTTGCAATATATTCAGTAATTTTAAAGGTAAATTTTAAAATGGTTAGTGTTTATGATCATTCTTACACTACCAAAAATATGAAAAACAATGTAGGATAAGAAGGAATATGTAAAACTGAAATGGAGAAGGTTCGAACCAGATATTTATGCATTATATATCTTTCCTTTGAGTCTTTTCTTGCTAATAGGAGACTTGATTTAGTAGCTGTGACATTTTCATCATAAAAATGAAACTGAAACTTAATTTAAAGGAAGCATTTCTAATTTAAAATCTTTTTTGTTCTGAAAACTTTATAGATTTACACTTGTGTCATGCAGTGTTTTGTAGGAATTCTTCACCCACGCCTCAGGGTACTTGTTCTGTCCATTAGAATGACAAGGAGGAAAGGGAAACAGATGGAGGCCTAGAGAAATAAAGATGATGAAATGTTGCACTACTTCATAAGAATAATGTACTGATGCCCTTCTCTGGGGAATGATGTGTCAGAAAATGACGAAGCAATAACAGAAGAACTAGTTTTGAAGAAGGATGATACAGTGCAGTCAAATAATTCCATTTGAAGGAGAGAGGGGACAAAACACATAGAGCTTGACAGTAGCAGCAGCAGCAGCCAAAAAGACTAAAAGGATGTGCAGAGTATTCAAGACAGAAAGAGAACTGTGGTGAAAAATCAGATACCAAGAAGTAATTAGGAATTACTCATTCCACTGAAAACACTGAAGATGGAATTAAGAAAAAGAAGTGACAGTGAAAGGGCAAGGATGTGGAGAGAAAAGGCCTCATCAGAGATATTGGAAGAGTTCTGTGTCTTGTATATTGCTATCTTTCATATAGGGGAAGACAAAAATTGTCTTACAGGGCTATAGGAGAAAGAGGTAGATTTTGAAAAACAGTCTAAGAATATGAAATGGAGAAGAAAAGTTTGATGATCAATAAGAAATAGAATATGAGGATTTTAAAATTGTGACAAAGTTGATTCTGTAGTTTTGATTTGGGGAAATGAAAAAAAATGTGTTTAACATAAATGAACAAAAATTTAATGTGAAAACTCAGGGATGTTTTATGAAAGCATCCTATTATTTTCTTAACCTGTGACTCCAACGACAAATTATTTGGAACATTCATTTGTGATTTTTAATTCTTACTGATTCAGATAATTTCTGTTACATATGCAAAAAAAATTTCCTTTTCATCTTTTCATATCAGAACCAAATTCAGCTAAGGAAAAATTACAGACTCCCTCTGGTTTTTTTGCTTCCACAGTTATCAATCAGTTTGGCATTCCCATGTAGCAGCACCTGAGTTCACACCATCCAGATACTGGTCCCATCTGACTAGTGGACAAAACTACTGACACCTGGGGGAGGTGAGTCTGTCTATAGCTGGTGATAACTGTCAGCTGTAGGTTAAGCAACATCTGCCACCTCATGTCTGCTGCATCTTATTCATGTAGTCAATCAAATTCAGGGTTAATAAGTGTGAAGTCCATCAGAAGTCAGTAGTTTAGGAAGAAGATTGACCTCAGTTGGATCCCAAAATACCTGCAAATACCTGTAAGAAAAAAAAATAGCAAAAAAGATACAGCATCAGTAAAGAAAGAAGCCTGATTGTCTTGATGGTTTGTGGGCTCTGTGCTGAGGTAATTAGAGCCTTCCAGAGGAAATACATCTCCTCAGTGAGCACCAAGTAGAGGGCAGGTTAGGACAGGTAGGGAGACAGTAGAAAAGGAGAGTGGCACAAGACAGAGCAAACATGAGCAAAACTGAGAGAATGCTGAGAAAAACAGGGGGCAAACAAAGCCAGGACTCAGACACGACAGGCACTCTGAAACAACTTGTAGGAAACCACTGGAATAAGATCATCTTTATCATATTACTTTTCTTAAAAAATATTAATGTCAGCCCTCTGAGAAAAAAAAAACACATAGGAAATTTCATTTGTATGTCACCGTAATAAGATTTTTTTTTACTTCTATTGCTTCTTTTTTATTTTTCTTTTTATTTTTCTTTTTATTTCTTTTTTATTTTTTTATTTTTATTTTCTTTTTTATTTTTCTTTTTTTTTTCTTTTTATTATTTCCTTTTTTTTTTCTCTTGTTCTTTTTCTCTAGGATATGAAGTCTTTAGTCTATAGACTCAAATGCCTGAATTTTGGTGTGGTATGCAAATAGTCACTCTAATATGTGGGTGATAAAGAGGTCCCAGAAAAAGACATATATTAGTTATATATTGCTTGAAAGCTTAATTTCAAGCCATAACTGACATTTGGAAGGGTGGAAAGTTAAATCATATCTGCTTTTTCATTAACTGTTCTCTACAAGTCACTGATAACAGAGTTACCTGACTAGGTTTGTCTCTGATTTGACTAGTATATCTGTTCCTATGCTAAGAGACTCTTCATTCAGTGCTGCCTCAGTAAAAATTATACTGTTTTAAAGGAAGTAGTTTCTCATTTTAATAGTGACTCCTACAACAATAGAGCTGACATGCTTTTCCTATTGAGTGACAATTCAGCTGATCGATTCAGAGAAAGAAAATAATTTTAAGAAAATAGTAATGAAAGAAGTAAAGGAAGAGAAGATTTTATTTTTAACAATACCAGCTTGAATAGCCATCCATGCAAAAGCAGAGACAGTTGTTTAAATGATGTTGATCTTAACTTGCTTTCAAGAAGAAGAGGGAATGAACTCAAAATAAATGCCTTTCTCTTTTAACTCACTAACAATTTTCTCTAGGCCAAGTGCATGTCTCTTCTTGTTACCTGTTGAAAAGTTAAATTGCATGCAATTTAATTGCATGCCTAAATAGATAAGCAATTGTCAGTGTCTACCGTGGAAATCACATCCTTTTGAGAAGGTAGTACTAAGAATCAATAGAAGACAGGGATAGAACAAAAAAAAAAGAAATATGATTTAGCTATATATATCTTTTATTAACAAGTTCATTCCTAGTTTACACCCTTACAAAGCAGTATTTTGAAATGGCATTAACAACATCGTGTGAGAAGATTTTTTTTTTTAATGACTTAAAACTACATATAAGTTACAGACCATTTTCCTTGAGAACTCTTGTGATAAATGTATTGCAACCGAGTGGAAAACATATTCCTTTTCCTGCTGTGATTGCACATTTGTACTCTTGAGTACAGGCACATGCATTTGCAATTTCTTCCTGACAGCTTGATTAACCTTGAAAAGTTACAAAATAAAAAAAAAAGAAAAAAAAAAAAGAAAAAGAACTTTCATACTTAACTTTCCAAATATACTTGAGAAAAACTACAAACCTAATAGTTTATAAATAATTCCAGTAGTTTCACTGGGTGTCTGTATTCTTCCTGTTACATAATGTATAATGTTTCATTTTATAAAATTAATAATGTAAAAATAAGAGAGTTAGAGGTTCTGAGAACTATACAGAAACTGTATTTTGGTCCTTTTATTTGGTGTAGTGGTCAAGGTGGTTGGGGAAGGGGCTATGTGGGGTTTAGGGACTTCTGTAAGTAAACACTGGGGTTTTTCTGTGCTGATCCCAGCTTGTTCCAGCCACGTGGAATAAACCCACACTCTGAGCCCATCACTCAAGATGGTGACACCTCAGGAAAAAGTGTGTTTAAGAAAAAGCAAAGTTCTGCCTGACAGAGAGAAGGAAGCAAAGAAAGTGTGGGAAACATCCTTCCGAGGACTAAGGTGAGATACAAAGCAGCAGGTGGAGGTACTTCAGGTAATGGAACAGAGAATCCTCTGCAACCCACAGAGGAAACCAAGTTGGAAGATATGGATATTTCCTGAAGAAACTACAGCCCATGGAGGACCCATTTGGAGGGGGCAAAGTATTAGAGGGAAGGAGTGTCAGAAAGGAACTGTTACGGATTGACCACAGGCCCTCATCTTCCCCTGCCTTGTACCACTCAGCAGGGTGGGGACCGGGAGAGGAGTCAGGAATGAAGAAGAAAAGTTGAGTCTAGGAACACGAGGTGATGTGGAGGAAGGTGTTTTAATATTTTTCTCAGTACCCAAAATTACTTTAATTGGTTGAGGGGAAAAAAATTCCCAAACTGAATCTATTTTGCTTGTGATGACAACTGGCAAGTGATCTCAAATGAGCTTTTTCATCTTATTTTCCTGTCCTTTTGAGGAGTAGAATGAGAGAGTGTAGAGGGCATCTGTGTTGATGTCTGGCAGCTGGCCCAGTTCAGCCTATCATTGCCATGAATCAAGATATCCTCTGTACCAGTGCATACTAATCATCTGGAGAAAAACAGATTCAATACAAGTTTATTTAATGTTGATATTAGCATTTATTCTTATCATGCTTATCTGAGGCACAGCAATAGAATGCATAGACAGAACAATATATTATGTCACTAAACACTTAAACTAGTAATTGAAAAATTTAATATATTAAATATCTATATCTCCAGGGATTTTTATTTTGATAATACATAAGTGGTGTGCATTGTTGTGCCAGGATTAAAAAGAACTTTATCAAAGCACACTATAATCTAAATATAAAGAGAAGATGAAGGGGAAAGATTAAACAATAAAAAAACCTCAAGATATTAGTAGTGAAGAGATCAAATCAACAGAAATAATAATGATTATGCTCCTTCTGTGGTCAAATGGTAGGTTAACTTAATTAAATTAATGTATACAAAATGACAAAGACCAAGTAGATTTCTATTAAACTGGAGTATAAAAATGTATTTAAATGTAATCAAAATTATTTGGAAAAAGGTGAAAAATATCAATGTTCAGAGCAGAAGATGAGTACTTAGGATATTAGTTCTGATTTACACTAGAAAGAAGAAAATGTTTTATTGAATAGTTATAAATAATATTTGAAAAAGAAATTGTTTGGCTAGATGTCAGTTCTAGAATTTTCAGCACATTTTACCAGCTGCAAACAAGTTTACTCCATGACCAATTTAATTTCTTCTCTCTGAATTGGAATATTGTCCATGACTAAAATTTTGTATTTAAGATACTTAATAGAGGGCTTTGATCTTTTTTTTTTCTGCACATGAACAGCTGAAAAGTGTTGATATTTTTTCTTACATTGGAAAATGTCACATATAAAATAGGATTTCATTATAATTGCCTGTAAAGACCCAAGAAAACTAAATTATGCATATATGCCCCTCTTTTTCCTCCCCCATCCCAAACTACCATGTGTGCATAAATTCATTTTCTTTTTACATAGAAATTGAACTATATTATTGCATTTTACCTGTTCAGCTTTCTCTGTTGGAAAACAATGACACTGCACAAACAAAACTCAGTCTTCTGTGTCCTATCTAATCCAACTGATTTTAAGAGAAAATATTCAGAAACATACTATGTTACTGCATTCAGGGTTGTGGGATTAGTTGTTCGAGAAACAATGACAAGTTTTAATTGGCCTCAGCACAACTGACAGAATTACTTCAGCACACCTTCTACTTCAGAAGGCTATGATACATTGCTGTCTGCAGTTAGTGATAGTGTTATCACCTAAGAAGCCCATGTAACAGATGTTCCCTATGTTTTTTGACAATTAAATAGTCCGGGTATTTATGGACTGATTTTATTCTGTGAACCATTAGTTCAATGTTACCCAAGGCACACTTGAAGGAAGTAATTATGATGCACTGTAATTATATAAACAGACATACTTGAAGGTATTTAAGCACTTTACTGCTGTTATCTTCTAACTTCAATGAAATTAGCAGTAATAAAAGAATTGGGTGTCAAGTTCTTTGTAGTGAAATCTGACTAGTAACACCAAAAAAAAAAAGAGAAAAAAAATCAAAAAGTCAATCATGAAAGTGCTATAACAAATAAATATGTCTATTAGAAAACAAAAAAAAAAAAATTCTGAACTCCAATATTTTGCTAGTTGCAAACTTTGTTGGGTTCACATTGAAATCTGTGACATGAGCTAAGAAAAAAAGTTATCCCAAGCTAAACATTGAAACCTGTGAAATATCAGGGCAGTATCTTTTAATATAGGTTTGGCCTGCCTAATTTTTGACACTTAATAGAGACATCTGAAGGGGAAATCTTAGAATTGTAGAATGATTTCGGTTGGAGGGGAACTTAAAGATCATCTGCTTACAGCATCCCTGCCACGGGCAGGGACATCTTCCAAGAGATTACGTTGTTAAAGCTCCATCCAACCTGGCCGTCAACATTTCCAGGGATGGGGCATCCATAGCTTCTCTGGGCAACCTGCTCCTGTTCCTCACCAGCATTTCTGTAAAAAAATTTCTTCCTTATAGCTAATCTAAATCTCACTTCTTTCAGTGTTAAGCCACAAACTTTTGTTCTGATATTACAGGCCCAGGTAGAAGCCTCTCTATTATAAACCCCCTTTAAGAATTGGAAGACTTCACCAAGATCTCCCCAGAACTTTTTCCTCTCCAAGCTAAGCAAACCCAGCTCTCTCAGCTTTTTTTCACAGGAGAGGTAGTCCAGACCTCTGACCATTTCTGTGCCCTCCCCTAGGTCTGCTCTAGGTCTTTCTTGTGCTGGAGATGCCAGAACTGGATGTAGTGATGCAGGTGGGGTCTCACCAGAGGAGAGAAGAAGATTCCAGGTTCTGTATGGATTCCAGGTTCTGCAAGCTCAGTCCTTGATAGTATAGCTTCTGTAAAAAGAATGATTTAAAAACTTCACTTCTCTAAGTTCCTAATGCTTATACACAGATATTGCAGTCCCTGAATTCCATGGCCAATTGCTCTTTTTCTATTTCCCAGGCAACAGAAATTTTCTTGAAGGCCAAGGAATGATCATCTGTATGTTATCCTGGCTGCTGGTGGCACACTATTAATGTGACAGCAACTGACTAAGATTCCATTTTTCTAATTCTGTTGTGTGTCTACTGCTTACATGAAGCTAATGCTATACAGAAAATTTACTTCAAACTTAATTTTATTAGGTCATTTAAATGCAAGACTGCATTACTGTCATGTCCTTTATAATTTTTTGAAAAGCATGACTTTCAGGCACCTGAATTTTTAAGTTTTGACATCATAATTTGGATGAAATATGCCTACACTAAGAGTTTTCACAGAGCTTCAGTCTCCAAAAGAAATTAATTTATGACTCATGCTTGTTGCATTGTATCTTTTCTGTTGTTTTTTTTTTCAGTCTGATAGCTAAACTGAGCTCTTTCTGAACACACTGTGCTTCCCAGCATGAAATACAGATTCTACATATATGACCTTGGAGTATGGATCCTCCTGCAGCTATTGGAGAATACAATAGATGGACACTGCAATACTCTAACTGCTACTTATCACAGAGAATGTCTTTTATTTATCATTTGCTGCTCCTTTTTGAGTTAAAACACAAAGTGTGCAGAAATTATGAATAGATATATAATCAGAGAGAAGCAGTAAGGACCAATGGAGTATTCTGCTCATCTAATTAAACTTTCGATTCTTTTGCCTCTGAAATGTTCCCTGTTGCTTTCCTACTGATTCATTTGGAACAAATTATGCCCTAGATAAGTGAAGGCTACTGATAACATGGAACTGTAACATATGACAAACTTATGTACAACCTTCCATCCATTAGTTCAGAAGTCTTTAAAGTACAAAATAATGAACCGTTGCACTAGGTTCTTCATATGCCTGCAAGTGAAAAATAAATATTCTGTATTGTAGGTAGATATGCTCACATTAAACTAATCATCCTTCATAATTTCATCAATAATAACAAATATGTGCTGATTAGTAGAAAGATGGATTTGTGAATTTCATTGTCAAGTGACAAGTCAAATCAAGTTCTATGAAAGAGGATAAAAGCTAAAAATCAACATATTTCTTCAGTTGCCAGAAGTTCCTGTGAAAGTAAAGGAGGATAAATAGAGGGTGAGAAGTCAAAGAGACATCAAATACTAATCCTTAGCCTTTATCTTCTTCGGTATTTCTTCCAGTAATCTAAACACCAGTTCAAGAAGCATTTGGACAATGCTCTCAGGCACAAGGTCTGAATATTGGGGGGTCCTGGGCAGGGCCAGGGATGTGGGCTTAATGATCCTCAAGAGTCCCTTCCAACACAGCATATCACACAAATCTATGATCCTATAAATCCCATAGCACTGAATAGAGTTTTATCAGTGGTTTTAACCATGTTACATGACAAGATATAAATAATTTAGTAGTTCACTTTCCGGATACATAAAAATATCATACATGAATTACACTATTTTTGCATTATACATTACTGCTAAGGAATAAACAATGTACTGTGAAAGAAAATACGTCCACAAGACATATTTCTGGATATTTCAAGTAAGGTCAGCTCTTAGGCACCTATGTTGATCATCTTATTACAGAAAGGCAATATTTTATGCAAAAAAATCCCCAAAGTTAATGTGACTAAAAAACTAAATTTTACTCATGATTTCATATAAAACTTCATAAAATAATCCAGAAAGCCAGATGTGCCAATTGCAACAATACAGTCAGCTAACAGATAATGGAAACATGAAATATAGATTTAGCCTACATTTTTTTTTCTGGACAAAACAGAAAGCACTAGCTTTATACTCTTTATAGAGTTCTTTCCTTTACAAAAATCTTATCTGTCTTCTATTAAATATGGATCCAGAAAACAATTTTATCCCTGATTGTGCTTTTACTAGCTGTGAAACAAGTCTGAATACAAGGAACAGGGTGACTTGCAGCTGATCAAATGAATTTATTAAACCCTCCTTTCACTTTCTATTTTAGTCATGGCTTTGCTGCTGCCAGCACTTTCCCTGATGTGATGCTTAGCAGTGACAATATCAATTGGTACATACACAGATATATGTGTGAGAGACAGGCAGGAATTGAATAGAGCAAGTAGTGGCATTTGGTAAAGCCAGGGTTATTGAGATCTGTTTGTGAGTGGAAAAGCTTAAAGACTAAAATCTTGTGAAAAATATCAGATGAAATTACTTTCTTAATTTCAAGTAGAAAACTAATTTTCCTCTCTATTTGCCTTAAATATGTTGAGCATTTTTATTATTGTTTTATATTTATCAAATCCCCTGAGCAGGAATGAATTTTTTCTTTTCTTTTCTTTTCTTTTCTTTTCTTTTCTTTTCTTTTCTTTTCTTTTCTTTTCTTTTCTTTTCTTTTCTTTTCTTTTCTT
Source organism: Vidua chalybeata (assembly GCF_026979565.1). Taxonomy (NCBI): domain Eukaryota; kingdom Metazoa; phylum Chordata; class Aves; order Passeriformes; family Viduidae; genus Vidua; species Vidua chalybeata. The sequence continues at coordinate 46,447,991 of NC_071531.1, read as the reverse complement.
TTCTTTTCTTTTCTTTTCTTTTCTTTTCTTTTCTTTTCTTTTCTTTTCTTTTCTTTTCTTTCTTTTCTTTTCTTTTCTTTTCTCTTTTCTTTTCCTTTTTCTTTTCTTTTCTTTTCTTTTCTTTTCTTTTCTTTTCTTTTCTTTTCTTTTCTTTTCTTTTCTTTTCTTTTCTTTTCTTTTCTTTTCTTTTCTTTTCTTTTCTTTTCTTTTCTTTTCTTTTCTTTTCTTTTCTTTTCTTTTCTTTTCTTTTCTTTTCTTTTCTTTTCTTCTTTTCAAAAAGTGCCTATTCAAAATGTCACAAATAAAACACCCACAACTATCATTCATTAGCTGATGTTCAGACAATTTTCACAACACTTTCCACCTTTATTTAAGCAAGAGAGGAGTAAAACTATATTTCTTTTCTGAAGTCTGTGTACACATACTATCTTTCAAATGCAGTAAGTCTGACTACACCGTATATCACCTAGTGATATCTAGATTTTACCATATCAGTTGTTCTTGTGTAAGTTTTCACATTGCAGTAGAGCTGTGAGAAATCAAGAGAGTAAAGAAAGAAATAGCTTGGGTAGTCTAAGAAATATAGACAGAGAATATTACTACAGAGGTTCTATGGGTAATCCCTATTAGGGCACTGCCCTGCAGTTTAGATGGATCTGGAAACTGCTATTTTAATCATTGTATTAGGCTAAATGAATGTAGCAGGTAAAATGGATTAAAAATAATGTAAAAATCAAAGAAAAGAGAAGACAATTTAAAACAGGAAGGATGAGAATGTGCAGTAGTAGTATGAAAAATGAATATATATATAATTAAAATAAACTTGAGGAGATAAGAAATATTTTTTTCTCATAGAATTTTATATTTAAAAGAAAGTCACAGAAAACCTCAGGAGAGAACCTCCTGTGACAAATATTCTTATTTCTAATTAAAAGAAATAACACTCAATTAATGTTATTTAATAATAGTTTTGATACCCATGCTATAAAGTAATAGTTAGTTCATAGGTTTTAAAATAGATCTTGTAAACCTTCTAATTATGTTGTCTATTATTTTTTTATTTGGAAACTGAACACATATTTCTGAAAGATAAATAACCTTCATATTTCTAAACACATCTTAAGAACTATGGCACTTAAAAAAAAATCTTGAATTCTTAAACAAAGATATTTTTACCAAAAAAAAAATAAGATAGGTATTAACTGGAACAGCAATTTTTCTGGCAATATGTAACAATCATGTTTAGTGAAGAGGCAATGGAAAACAAAGGTGGATAAGCAAAAGTCTGGGTATTTTTTTTAGTTTGATTTTTTTTTGCTTTATTTTCTCTTAGGGTTTTGGTGAGGGGAGTTTGGGGAAGGTTGTGGGGTTTTTTTTTTTTTTTTCTGTTTTTTTTTTTATTCTTTTTTTTTTAATTCAAACAAAAGCATACTGGTATCTCATTTCCTATTAATAAAATGCAGTAGAATTTTTTTTCATATTTTTCCTTTAAACCATTCTCTTTTGTTTGTTTTGTTAATTCTCTAAAGCATAATTGCATTATGATTGGATTAACATTTCAGATTATAAAACAAATATATACTGTTTACATTTGTATTTTAAAATTTCAAATAAATAAAATCCCACTTAAAAATATTAAGGGATTTGAGGTTTTGTTTTTTTTTACATCAGCCATTACTTGCTCAATAAAAATATTCCCATGTAGCCTTTCTCTCAAAAACTTCAGTGGATTTGTGCTTTTTTCCCCTGATTCTGAGCTATGAACTCCTTTGTTCACTGTATTTTTCCATTTTTATTTCTTTCCTGTCATAAGGATATCACTTTAGGTAGTCAGACATTAAAATGTTGGGTTTTTTTAATCTAATTAGAACCTTCACAACAGTTTAATACCTTTGAAAAAGAACTTCACTCATCATACATACATCTTGGATAGCAGATGGAAATATAGTGTGAACAACCACACATAAAATTTAGATTCCGAAATTCTAAAGAGAAATAACAGAACTGCACTAAAAAGAAAAGAAAAAAAGGAAACCATGACAAACTTGTCAATAATTTTTTTAAAACATTAAGGAAGAAAGAGGAGAGGGCACAAGTAGTTTGTTATGCACTCTCTTTCTTACACAGAATTCATGTATGAGAGGAAAACATTTACAAGGCTTTATTGCATGTTCTTTTCTTCCTGTTCTTTCTTAATCATACAGAAACTTGTTAAGCAAAGGAATGAAAATAAACATAAATATAATTTATGCTTCCTGTTAGAAGATAGATATCTAATATTCTAATATTGAAATGGAAAAAATTCAGTAAAAAAAGAAATCTGTTCAGCAATAATCTATGTTGCCATATGTCTTCAAGTGTATTAATGTACTTCTGTGTTATTCTGACCACATTTTCTTCTCATGTAGAAGTTTTTAATAAAGAAGAACCTCTGAATCAGTGAAGTGAATCTTGTTTATTTATAAGACGTTCAGGATTATGTACTTATCACTTCTTAATCCTTTTTTTTCCCATTCAGCATGCCTTCAATGGACATATAAATGTGTTTCATGTTTACTGCAGTCTAAATAATTCATGACTGAAAAAGACTGAAGCAAATATTCTCATAAATTCTATTGTATTTAAGTTTATGTATTTTTATTTATTTATTTTTACTCCATTATTGTAACCAATAGATGTTCTGGTGTGTTTTGCTTGACTACTTCATAATAATTCCAGATTGTCCCTGTGGGATATTACAGCTGTATTTCAAATATAAAACACTCAAAACGTATTCTGGATGAAAATTCACTGCTTTGTGCTCTTTAGTTTTCACAACACCCTCCCCATTGTTACCAACTATCAGATAACTAATCATAGTCAATGATATAAAAAAACAAGTATCAAGAGGAAAATTATTTGCAGGGGACAAGACAGATTATGTGAAGTTGCATTATACAGCAAAACTGAATTTGGTTGTTAGTTTTTAGAGCAGGAACACTAAGGGAGATTGTGTACAGCCCTGAGAGAGGAACAGAGGTGTTGCAGTTATGCTCTATTTACAACATTACAGTTAATGGGAAACAAGACAAAGGAATGATCCAAATGGTGACCAAAAGATGAACTTTGCTTGATTGACTTGAAAATATATATTACTTTTCCTGCCACCACATATGCTAATGAAGTAAAACCTATGCATGCTTTGCATGTATGATAAAAGTGTCTCAAACTCTGGCTTCTTATGAAGTAACATCAAATGAAACTTCATCTTTTTCCAACTGTCAAAGAAAATAAATATAACTTAGGGGAGGGATGTAAAGAAGGGAGAAGACTCCTCCTTTGTATCCTGGGATGGTCAAAGAGCTATCCCAGTCTCCCTCACAGTAATATCTTACCAACAGGTAAGCTTTATTCCACAGTAATACTGTTGATTATACTTTCTGATATCAGTGTATTTATCAACAGAAATTTCTGAACCTTATCCTGTCACAACAATCACATTATTTATGAGTCTGGAATCTTATTGAATGTGTCTGGATTTAACATAACCACCCACACTATTTCTGCAAACGGGATTGTGGTTGTGAACAGACCTCCATTGTAACCATGCTTTTAGTGCAGCCAGTACCTTACCAGACTTACAGTGCCAAACTATTTACTCTGCAATTTTATTTGTGAAGGTCTGCTGGTGACTCAATCAGATAGATACTGAAGTGACTAAGAAGGGGAAACCACCCCTGCAGCCACTGCATCTGCTGTAACCCTGAAAGCAAGGGAGTTGCCTTTTCTTAAATTTTTACATGACACTAGCTTTCCTTTCTCATTTATTGGGAAAGGGTTGGTATTTTCACTGTTTCTGGGCCTGCTCATGTCCTTTCCATTTCCATTTGCACCCTTACCACTTTCAACTCCAGCTGAATGTTGGTCTTCCTAATTCCCTCTGTGAATGCTTAAGCCTTGCATTTAAACTGCTCAGCAATTTGTCCACCTCAGTAATCTATACACCTCATTAATCTGTGTCTTTTCTACTTCAAATCTATTCTCTTTTTGCCTTTAGACTGAGTCAGACATTCTGAGCTGGGCCAAGCTGAATTTTCCTACTACTGTATATTTTCTTGATGTTGAGGTTAGGCTGCTCTTGTGCATTAAGGACATTGTCCCTGAAGCCTCCTTGGAGGAATAGGTTACTCAGTGAAGTGGTGGAATCTCTACCCCTGGAAGTGACCAAAAGGCATGTGGATGTGGCTTATGGGGGAATGGTTTTGTGGTGAACATGGTGGTTCCAGATTAACAGTAGGACTTCATGATTTTAAAGATTTATTCCAACTTTAATAGTTCTATGAGGTCTCATGGGCTTTTTTGCCCTTCCTAGAAAGGGAGCTTTTCAGATCCTGATGAAACCAGCATCCATCCTCTTGAAACCCATGGTCTTTGATCTGCCTTTTGTTGTCCTGAGGATCTTAAACTCTACTCTGTTACAGCAGCCAACACCTTCTTGGCCAGTTTTTTTTCCTTTGCGATTAGCAGACAGTGATGCACCTCCTCTTTCTGTCCATCCAGTTTCTACATCACATATTTGCTTCCTGGACACAGGAATGCACCTACCTTGCTTGTGCTCACCATACTCCTCTCTATGAATTTGTGGTTGTCAGTTTCATGTAAGAGTCAGCTTCTAAGATGAAGAGATATCTTCTATCAGTTTAAAAATATATACCATCAGAGTTCAATTTCATCTGGTCCCTCTGAAAACTTTGATTACATTTCATCTATTTAAGATTTTCCTTAGCATTATACCTGTTGAGAAGAGGGATAGCTGCAGTATTGGAAAACATCTAAAGATAACAGATCGTTTAATAAGGAGCCCAACACTACTTTTATATATAATTTCCTCTTTGTGTTTAAGTCAGGCACAGCTGGACCAAATGCCTTCCTTAGCAGAATTTACTCCTCTCTCAAAACACGCTGAAAGGTAAAACAGACCTCTTTTCGTTGACAGAAGTCATAAGACTTCTTTAGATCTGTGAGTGGTAAGGCAGAGAGGGGAACGGTTGAGAGATATGAATGGAGGGGAAAAAAAGTTCATAATCATGTTTGAAATATTTCTTAGATGTAATTATTTAGAAATAAATTTGAAGACTTGTCTGATGTTATGTTCTGTAATATCTAAAACCTTGCATTTTGAATGAGCCTATAAACTTCCCTTGTGTGGAGTTAAAACTTTGTTAGGTAAAGCACCTTATATAACTGAAGCAGACTTTTAATTCTGTAATAACTTAGTACAAGTATTTACTGACCAAGTTTTTACACCTTCAGAGAGATAAAGCTTAGACCTTGCTTAAAAATATTTGAAAGGTATATCATTATAATGTATCCGTTCATTGGAAAATCTTTAGTTAACTTTGCAGTATTTCAACACAAATATTTCATTTTTTTAAAGTGTTTCACATTTTAAATCTTATTTTAAAAGCTATGGCTATTCTTGTGAATCACATGATGGAAATGCTAAACAACTATGGATGTGTTATACTGGGACATACCATGAGCTCTCAACCGCACAGGTTTGAGACAGCAGTATAACTGAGTGTGCACTAAAACATATTTCTCAACAATCTTCACAAAAACTCACAAATTGTATCTCGTAATACTATTTCTTCCTCAGTTTTAACAACCAATTCATATTGTCTATTCATTAAATGTAAGCACACCCATTTACATCAAACTTCAAATCTTTAGAAGATAGACCAGCACTCAAAATTCAGAGTACAAGCAGAATAAAACAGGAGAAACACTTGTCATCTGTAATGGAGTATTTACCAAGTGTAAGGAAAAATACTACTCTACAAGCTTAAAGGGAATACACAGAGAAGTGTTTAGTCCCTGCTAACCTGACTGACTCCTTAATACCACATCTGGTGAGCAACTTAACGCTGGTTATATGAAGTGTAAAAAACACCTAACAGTTTTCCTATTGCTAAAAGTGCCAAAATCCCTTTTTTTTGCCAGGAAAGAAATCATATTCTTAAAAGACTGAATCTGATTCAGTCCAGTTACTTAAAAAAAATAATTTCAAAATGAAATTATGAATTGCTAGTAAAGTCCATTGATAACTGTTTCTGGGTCACTCAATGAGAATTTTTTGCATGCAAATCACCCTCTGTTTGTATACTTTTGGAATTAATTTTGCTGCTGTTACTGTTTGTTTCCTTATCTTATTGCTGTTTCCAGTAAATTGCTGTTATTTTAAATTTTCCACCTTTTTGTGCTTCCAACTGTCAACTGCATCCCCAGAGCAAGAAGGTGGAGGGAAAGGATGGGGAGAGAGCTAGTGGCACCTAGTTTGGGAAAGTCTCAGGGAGGAAGGGGCATTAAACTGGGGAGTGCCATTCCTAAACCATGACACATCAGAGTCCTGAACATCTGAATTTATAAATGAACATGAAAACTTCAAATCCTCAGGCATAGTTCACTAATAATTTGTTTGAATGCCATGTCTAAACTGGTCACTCACTATTTTTTGTTTACTTGTTTGTTTGGCTTTTTCTTTTTCTTCTTCTAAATTTGTAGGTACATTCTATTGGGTTTTCCTTTCCCCTTTCAGTAGTCATGAATTTTCTGTGACACCTATTCAAAAGCATATGAAAATATTAATGCATATATGTGGACATATACACACACAAATAATATATATATATATTATATAATATATATATTATCAGCATTATAAATAATTGAAAAATTATATTTTATCTCTTCAGAGAGAGGTAGATTACAGCAAAATGGCTTTTTGTTCTTCACATATTACTTATAGTCCTTCCATTTTACAATAAACATTTTACTAACCAGAGATGAAATTATAGTTTGTAGGAAATTTTAGTGGAGCACAAACAGACACATTTACTCATACCCTCACACAGGTTTTAAATTACATATAATGGTATATATGCTATATTTTGGAGGAAATAATTTACAATAATTATTAACAATAATTAATTAACAATAATTAACAATAATTTCTCTAAACGTTCAATTTTATTTTACTCTCAGAGAAGCAAATCTCAACTTCCCTAATATTTAAGACTTAAGATAACATAAAAAACACCTATAAAACCAACCGCAAAACGAATAAGAAATTTAAAAGTCTCTTTTTGGACTAACATCATTAGTAGTCAAAGAAAGCAGAAGGAACACATTCTAGTCATACTGATCATGAAAAACATAAATATTAATTTAAAAATTACAGATGAAAGCATGCAGTTTATATAAAGGTCAACATATTTTTTCATTTTAGAAAGGGATTTAAAATTTATAGTTGGCTAAATATTTGAAAGAATTTTGAGATCATATAAGTTTATAGTGGAATTAAAGCAATTTGAAACTCTAAAGATGTTCAATTAATAGCATTTTAATACTGAATAATAATCTTTCAGTCTGCCTAAAGGAAAAAAACTGCACAGTTATGTCTGATGGACTCTGAAACTATTTCTTTCCAAAACATTAGTAACTAAGTGGAGTGTAGAATTTATAGCCAGTTGGCTCTTCTTGTGTTTGGACATGGACTATAGAAGTTTCATACTTGTAAATGTCAACTTTGATATTCCTTTTGTTCTTAAAAAGACCTGTGTGTTTTGTTATATCACAAGTGTTAAAATTTACTTCTGTTTAGAGAGTACTAGTAAAAAGGAAGTCTGTAAAAATGCTAGGTTTTTTTAAGTTCAGAAAATGTGATTATTGCAAAAACATAATTTATTTTCTTTAACATACTACAGGCATATGCAATTTAAAAATTGGTATTTTTTAAAATTATGCACTGGTGTAATTACATACCACTTTTATGCAGACACTGTAATGTATACAGATCTGTATACAGATTATTTCTCCCCCTATAATATAGATATATATAATAACTACATCCGTAATAATTATACAGTATAGCACCTAAATTCAGCCTTTTCCAGTGCTTAATCATCCTCAAAGCAGAAAACTCCTGGAAGTACTTTTCTACTGGGTGGGTTGTCGAGCTGTGGCACAGTTTGCCCAGAGATTTTTTGGAGTCTCCAACTTTGGAAATATTCAAAAGCCATCTGGACATGGTCCTGGGCAACTGGCTCTAAGTGGCCCTGCCTGAGCATTGGAGGCTTGGACCAGATGACATTCAGAGATCCCTTCCAGTCTCAACCTGTGATTCTGTGGTCCATGGTATAAATACAAAGACTCAACACAAATTGTTGACCAAGCCACAACAGATTCTTTTCCTGTATAAATTCTTACTTCTTTAGAAAGATTTTTGTATAAACTTTTGACCCATCTTCAATGGGTATATTAGAACATTTAGTTTCTGAACTGAGCAGACCTGAAGGGAAATTCTAACAATTGAAGTCAATAACAATTGCAGTTAATTTCAGCATAATCAGTACTCCACTGAGTCTGTTTTTTACCAAAGAGTACAGATATGAATAAATCAAAATGTGTTTTTCTTATTCAATAAAAGGCATTTAGCCATGGAAAGACATTTCAGTCCTTATAAAATATATTTTAATAGATTTGGAAAACATTCAAGATTTAGACTCAGGAATTTTCCCAGTAAAAAAACACAGGAAGTCAAACAAAAAATTAAAAATTTGTTTTCTGCTGAACCGTACTTGAGTTTTTCTTCACTATCTTCTTTTTTTTAATCCCATCATCTTGTGTGATATTTACTTCAACTTCGTGAAAATCACTAGCTTAAAGTTTACTAGTAGTTTAACACAACTGCACACACAAATCATCACATTCCCCAATAGCTGGCACCATGCCCTACTTGCTAGATGGTCCAATATGATGTTCACACACAGAGGCTCAAAATAACTTAGTTAGAAATAGGATTTAGTAAGAGGATTCAGTAAGAATGTAGGACAGTCACAGTAGCACTCAGTGTGACAAGTATAATGACCACCTTCTGCTAATACACAATCTGTCCCTTTTATTCCTCTTTTTCTAAACTTGTTCTTTCTGGGTTGGTGTTGATCCTTCCAACATTCCATGAAAATTGCTGTATAATCTCCAGAATCTCTTTTCTCTTCCAAAACAGGTTTTCCCTCCAGCCCATAGTAAGTCCTATGTTCCTTAAGGCAGCATTTCCCCTAGTTTCCTTGGATTTATTTACCCACTGACAAAATTTTAAATGTCATACAGTGAATTTCAGCTGCACATTAATAGAAGGAATATAGAGAAGAAAGATGAAATTCAATTGTTTTAATTGGGAAATGATGTTGTGGTATTCATGCTCTTTGACAGTCCTTAAAAAAAACAACTAGACTTTAGAATGCACCTTTTAAAACTGCAAGACCAAGGTTAAGTTTGGTTACTACTATGTAAAGCAAGTATCATGTTTTCAACCACCACTACTGTTTTTCAGAAGCATATTTTACTGAAAACAGAGGCCAGTAGCAGCTTCAAAGTAGCAATGCACTAATCAGAACATAATGTGGCTTGCCTTGAACACAAATAGAGGTATATTTAGAGGTCTATTATGACAGTGTTAACAACACTGTATGTACACTGTATAACGACAATATATAAATAGTTTGTAGCACCATTAAGTCAAGCTTAGGAACAATCTTAACCATTTTAGTTTAGGTTATGACTACCAAAAAAACCAGAGATATATGTTGCTCCAGGTAGCAAAAGATAACTACATTTTTGCATATTTGTGAGGAAAAAACAGTTGTATTTAAAAAATGAGTGAAACCAATCCAAACATCCTCTTGAAATATTTGTTGAAATCTTTGTGACAAATTAGTTTTTAAAAAGGAATTTAAACATAATAACTGAAGCTAGATGTAAAGACATATTGAGATGGGGATGCAAAAACTTTTTAAACATGTCTATATTAGTACGATTTTTCTCTGAAGGGTGTTGAAATATACTAAAAAATTATGGGATGCATATTTAAAAAATATGTGTTCCTACATTTCTTTGTTTATTTTCTAAATGTTGCTTATTAAAATGGAATGATTTTTATAGTTATGATTAGAAGGAGATTGCTATCCATTACATTTCTTACTGTTGTCTCAAAAAGTATTTAAGGAGTATAAGAATGTATCAAATTACTGAGAATTTTGACTATGAAGTTAACATTAAGCTGTCAGGAGAAAAATAACAATTGTTTTCTTGTGAAGGTATATTAGTCAGGTCTCCTTTTCTCAAGAAAATAAAAATACTGAAAGTTCTTTTAAAAAAAAATAAGAAGTCCTAATATCTTTCAGTAATCTAAAAAATACATAAACCCAGACTATCAAAAATTAAAGAAGGTAGAGTAGTGCAGGCAGAAAGTTGAGAAGAGGAATGTGGGTCAAAATTAACTGCAAAAACTCTTGACTGTATCAAAATTTTGCCATGTTATATCTCTTGACAATCTGTCTTAAAGCATTTTTGAGATGACTAGAAAACACTCTCCTAAGTATTTGTGTGCATAAGAACCTACCTAGTTGATAGAAAAAAAAAAAAAAAAAAGAAGTACTTACTGTGCCCAGCACTTTTTTTGGTAGTTCTTATAGCATTGCTAGGATTTACCAGAACAAACTATCAGCTAGAGAGCAGAGACGAAACACATTAATGAGCAAATGTGTCAGTAAGGCAAGTTACCACACCCAGAGTTTTGGCCCAAAGGTATAAATAAATCTACTCTTCATCAAAGAAAGCCACTCAATAGGTCATTTTTTTATGCAGGGCCTAGGGAAACTGAGAATGCTGCCATTTCTGAAGGCTGTATGGGCTTAACTGTGATTAAAAATGACAACAAACTTTCCCTCTCAGCTGTGTGCTGAGATGACCTCACTGCAGCATGCCTGTATACTCATATATTTGCACTGTTAACATTGCTTTGCAGAGACTGTTAGTGGTAATTAGTCTGTAGTCTTTCATGCTAGAAATATAGCTAAATATGCTGTGTTTATCAATTGTTAATATTGTTTCTGTTTAACACGAGGGATCCCAAGAAAAAAAATGCAGTCTTCCTTTTTTATTTGTGCCATTTCCATATGTTTCTGATGAAATATACCTTTGGGTATAGAAAATTAGTATTAAACAAAATAAAAAATATGTTATAGTGGCAGTCGTTCTAAGATTGAAGACTTGAAAGAGCAAAAAGATTCAGTATGCCTTAATTATAAATTTTGCTTAAAAAAGATCTGAAACATCATTTTATTTTTCTTCTTGTATATGGGGGAAAAAAATGATAAAACCAAACCACAAAACAAAGCGTACAATCACCCTGCTTAGCAACAGTGAAGAGTGAAGTAACTCATGAAGACATAATGTGATGAAAGAGAAATCTCTCGTGATTTACTTCTTAAGTACTTACTACTTACATTTTTCATCTCCATAAATCTATCTTATAGCCCTATATAAAAAGATATTAGTAAGAAAGCATATGTAAAAATTGAGTCCCCTAGTAGTTAAATTCAGTATTATGTACTTGTGCTTGGACTTGCAAATTTAAATGCCCTTTTTTTTTTCCCCAGCCATTCTTCTGCTGTTTATTTCACTCAGACTGGTTGCAGAAAGCTTGAATATACACGTACATTTGCACATATAAGCACAACACCAACAATATTCAGCTGACTGGGCAATAACACAAACCTGTTAACAATGAGAAAACTCTGGACATGATAATTGCATAGTCAGTAGTTATTATGTCTATGCTGTTCTACTATTTAGACACAATAAATGTAGTATAGTCTTCATACATATTATGGGAATAGAAATCCAGATTTGCAGCTTCAAAACCTTGAAAATAATTCAGGATTATTTTCCTGAATTACAAGAATTTCAGGGTTAAATTCAGCCATCCATCCCTAAGTGTCTTCTTTCATTACCATGTTAATATTTTGTCATATACTTGTGAACACTTTTACCTTGACCAAAGTAAAAAATTCTTGTTCCTATATATTGTTCATCAGATTCTGTCTAGAAAGAATCAAGAGTCTCACTGTAAAGATGTTCTTCCCAAATAGCAGATTCATTTTTGCCCTCACAAAATTATTAGCTCTCAATTCAACACATCTATACATTTTCTCTATAGTGCTTTAAACTGAAACACAGTTGCTTTAGAAGTTGCAAAAACATCTCTTATAATCCCAGAGATTCATTTTGCTATTATTATTATTATTATTATTATTATTATTCAGAGGGAACTCTATTTTTTATATTTGGTAGTATCAAGAATGAATTTAACCCCACAGAAAGAGAACATCTGGGTATGGAAGTAATTCTTTCTATGACATTACATCAAAAATGTGGATAAAATTATTCAGTGTAATGCCAACTTGCTATAGCAATTTCACCTCTTAAGCTTCTTTGACTATGTAGTGAGCTTAGCAAAAATGAGACTTTTGTTAACTCCAACTAAAAACAAGTATTCAGAAACATAAGTGTTCCTGTCATGGAGTAAGTAATGTGAAACCCTTTTCAGAACTTTCACATCACAAAGCTGCTAAAAAAAGTCTTTTCAAAATGCTTTGAGACAGATCCACAGCAAGTGTAAATCAGTATAAATTTATTGAATTAATATATTCCTACGTGGTTCCATAAGACTCTGTGGCAAGAGTACATACTAAACTGCACAAAGGTAAATGGGGACTGAGTATGATGATGCAGAAAATCTCTAATTTGATGTTGGAGGCTGGACTAGATGATCCTACCAGTCCCTCCCAACCTTACCCATTCTGTGATTCTGTGATTCTGTTATAATTTTTACAGATCTCTAAAATATTTTCAACATATATTCATTCACACCACACAGCAATGTTTGACTGCAATTTTTCCCCTTAAGGAATGACCTGATATGAATGCTGTCTGCTGATGCTAACAACCTATGAACTTTACTTGCCTGGTTACTTCCCTTTGGAAATGAAGACGACTTTTTTTTTTTTTTTTTTTTTTTTTTTTTTTTTTTTTTTTTTTTTTCTTTTTTTCTTTTTTCATTTCAAAATTTCAGTTTTTCTAATCACATTGTTTAAAACCAAAAAAAAATTAGCAAGAAACTTTTCTGTGCTTGAATGCATTTAAATAATGATTTAACACACATCTCAGATAAGACAAAAAAAAAAGCAAAAGAAAGGCACACCCACTTTTTAATGCTGAGGAAATACTTTTACACATAATTTATTTGAGTGACTTTTTTTTTAATCCATGTATAAAATCTAACTAAAATGGAATATGCATAGTTTAAGTGACTATGAATCAGTAGGTCATGTTCCTTCTTACCTTTCATAACCAGTTCTTAATGGCAGGGTCCTGGAAAATCCCTGTTATTTTATTTTATTTATTAAACAAAGCAGGGACACATGAAAAGTTGGGTGACTTACTCTACTGTACTGCCTCAGATATGCAAATCATATGTGCCTGTACATACATAAAACCAAACTTAACACAATTGAAATTGAGGATTTAATTTCAACAACTAACTTTCTCCTATTTTAGGATCAGTTTTTCTGTCAAGAGAAATAAAGTTGTCAGAGAAAGGTCATCACCTCTTATCTATTATAATTTTCTATGTGCCTAAATTTAGTTGAACCAGATATCAGCCTTATGCTCTATCTCAGAAAGGGCAGAAGTAGTCAGGTCAGATCAGCACAGAGAAAATGGACATAAAGAAGATAGAGTCAATGGTAACTTGAACTCTCATTAGAATGTATTGGTCCACTTTTTCAATGTGATTAAATTTTCCTGAAGAAAATGGTTCCTTTTACTGACACTGAGGATATAAAGTCACAGACTGAAAGAACTGGTCTGATGTTGGTATGTTCTAGAGGCATACCGTAAGGTCTCACAACTTCATCTGCAAATAAACAGTTTACTTATGTATATGAGACAGTAGTGCTGAAATGTAATTTTCATACTTCAGAAGCTTGAGACACTTTTAAATAATGAAGTACATAGAAGTTTGCAGGAATTTTTCTAAAGGAAAATTTCATATAAGTTGCTTTTGCATCTTCTAAAATCTCATGGAGGATGAGATATAGGGTCACTCTACAAGATATTTTAACATGTGCTAATTATTTAAAACAACAGAATTGACTGTAAATTAAAGACATATTCATGTGCACACCTGTCTGTTCAAAACAGTTCCTGCTTATCTTTGAAAACTGGGTCCTTACAGGATGAATTCCTCTTTATTAGGTTGGAACATTGACAAGCTGGACATGTACACTTGAGTAACTTGTTATCATTCAGTGCAAATGCAGAGAAACATGGTTGCTCAGGGAATGATTCCTTTGCTCCTGCTCTCATTCTGGAGCAGATCACCAGAAGGAGTAACTTGTTTGGCTCTGAAGGTGACCTTATGAGGCAAGTTCAGACAAATTACTTCTTTCATGGTCTTGTGCAATAGGGAAGGGGGGGAAGGGGGAGATGGGAGTTCCTCTCTTAAAGTAATTTAAGTTGGCTATTTTTTCTTAATGATATGATATCTTAATGATATCTTTTCTTCAATTCAGACAATGCCGGTATTAACTTCTACTCTTTACAAAGATAAAGAAGGCCTGTAGTTTTGCTCTCCACATGAATCCATGAAAGTACAGCCATGTTTTAAAACTCTGAGGGCTAATTGACCAGTTCTCTTATGGGAATTATTAATGTAACTGATGCATTTATTTTCTATTACTTGTCTTGTGCATTTTAATAGTAGTATGTTCTCTGGTTTTTCTGCTTCTTTGTTTGTTTGTTTTTGTGTTGACTTTGTCTTTTTCCTTATAGAAGCTACTGTGAAACTGTTTTTTTTTTTTTTTTAATATATTTCTGATTAAAAGAGTGTAGAAAATACAGGGATGTTTTTCTCATCCCATCCCATCAACATGTAGGATGGAGGTGCACAAGAATTTGGGAGGGGACACAGGAGAGCTGAGCCACCAAAAGGATATTCCATGCCATAGAGTGTCATGCTCACCATATCAGCTGGAAAAGGAGAATAAAAAAGTGGATATTCAGAGTTACCGTTTTTGTCTTCCCAAGCACTGTTATGTGTAATGGAGCTGTGTTTTCCTAGAGGTGGCTGAATACCTGCCCGCCCATGGGAAGTTGTGAATTAATTCCTTGTTTTCTTTTGCTTCCACGTGCAGCTTTTGCTTTATGTATGAAACATTTTATCTCAACCCCTGACGTTCCCCAGTTTTACTTTTCTGATTCTGTCCCTATACCACCAGGGGAGAATGTGTGCAGGGCTTAGACACAACAGTTTGCTTTTCTTTCTCAGCTACTATGTTCTGCCAGATAATAAAGTGTTAACTGTAAAAAATAACAGGTTCTTTTTTTGTGTGGTCTTGTCCATATTAAGAAAATGTATAGGGTGTACATAGGATCTAATTTTCCAGGCTGCTTTGAAGACATTCTGGTATGATCTACCTAGAAACCCATACCAGCTATCATAAGGCAGTCACTGAGAGTTAGGATAATGAACAATTCCACTAGAGATTAATTTCAAATTTCCCTTGAAATACGCATGTGTCTGATGTAACTATAACTGTTTAAGTTAGTTATCCTTTGTAAGTCAGTTTCTCACTAGGAGATTTATCCAATGGTGACTGAAATCAACAGACATAGAAACAACTCCCACTCAGTACTTAAGGTGGCAACATATATATAAAGATGGTATTATAGTGTCTCTTCAATAGTAATGATTGACAAAATTTGATATTTCTTAGGAGCTATTTTTTTTCAAAAAAGGTTTTCTAATTTTGTGACTGAAAATAAAATATCACTTCTGTGGCTCCATCATGGTAATATGGGAAGAAAATTTTTCAAATAATAGAAAATAAAACTATAATTGTTCTGTATCCAGAAAGCAGTTTGCATCAATAGCTTCACTATCACAAACAAGAATGGGGAAAAAAAAAAGTGTATAAAATAGTGTGAAATGGATTATATTCATATATAGCTTCATGTTGAAGAGAGTTTGTAAAAAATAATCAACCAAAACAGTGCTAGAGAATACTCATGTACCAGTACCTGTCTATTTTGTGTATCTATGATTGTTCTAACAAAGAGAGAATCCATCATGATGGAATTTTTTATGAAAAATAACCTTTTTATTTTTGGGGTTTGTTTTTTTTTTTTTTTTTTTTTTTAGTCTTTCACTATCATTGTTAAAGCATTTCATTTGCTAGGTAAAATGTAAGGCAGCTTCAATGTTCAGCCATAATAGAGAAAAATGACAGCTTCATTCCCATCAAAACTGGATGGAGGTAATTACTGATACTGTCACAGGCCAGGCACAGATCATTGCTTGTAGAATAGCCACATCCCTGCTATAAAATACTAATGTCAGAATGAAGGATTCTTTCCTTTTGTAGCTGTCCAATATGATTAAAAGATTTTGTGCTCTAAGGCCCTTTTTACCTAATATTATTAACAGTGAAAATAGTTAATAAGCCATTACTAAATTGGATGTCCCATTTGTGCATCCTCTAATGGGACCATAAACTAATAGAAAACTCTGTGCTGAAGCTTTGATAATGTACAGTTCATTGCTGACTCTAGATTTTAGGTTGCATTATGTGCCAACCAAGTCAAAGACAGATTTTTAATTGTAAATAAAGCTAAATAACCCTGTTTTGATTCACTTGGTATTCAAATTTTTCTTCCTTTTTAATTTCTTAAAATGTAAATAAACTTAAATCATAACACAGAACAAAAGCTGGCAGCAGGTGATCAGGAATCTGAAAGCTAATATACAGCTGACTGTTTACAAGTCTAAAAATATATCTCTTTTTCACTATTAAAAGCATGAATATCAGAAAGGAAGAAAGTAGGAAACAAGATTATTGTTTATTTAGCCTCTATTCTCCATTTATAAGTGCACTAATACGTATTTTGGAAGCAAAATTCATTAAGATCTAAAGGCTTGTAATTGCCTTTTGTTCAAATTAATTGAAAGAAACAATAGATGGCCTCCAAACCAAGAAGAAAGCATACAACTTCTAAAACCAAATAAGTAAAGCAATTCACAAATTAAAGAGGTGTTGATTAATAATTTCTTTCCTCTTGAACACTGTTAAATATCAATGTATGAGTGTGTTTGAACATTTTGTGAGTGAAAGTGGCACTGAGAAATAGAACAAGACAGTCTGAATGCAGCTGGGGGAAGGACAACACACTGTCCTGAAAGAAACCCAGAGAGGAAATTTTAGGTCAGCTTCTGCCTAAGAATGCCTCGAGGATGTGAGAAAGTGTGAGAAAGGAGCTAGTTTCATATAGTTTCTTTACTCTTCTCAGAGAAAAAGCATGTTATTTATTTTTAGGGAATGAAATTGACTGTACATAAGTACACTAGCCCACCATTAAATTCTCCTAATTGAAACAGTTCAAAAATTATCCAAGTTCTGGTAATGCTTTCTTATTCTCAGGCAATTTTTATATTGGTAATTAGTTTATAAAACTGATGGATAGGCAGGGATTGAAGAATTTGATGTAATAGCATACCTAAATGTCAACCAGTTCAACTTTAATTTTTTTTTTGTTTTGAACTCCAAAAAATATATTAAAAATTATTATACAATTTATAAGTGAAATTATATCCATCAGCAATGTATTCAAAGGCAAACCCATACACAAAGTAGAAAGACACCAGAAGGTACCAGAAGGCGCCAATAATGTTGAAATACTACTATTTGTCCTTTTTATTTTTCACTTTTCGTTTAATGAAGAAGGCACTGATTCAAAGGCAAAGACAGCCGTCTCCTAGTATTTAGGATACAGTGTGGAATTCTCTTCTGAGACTAGGTGCCAAGAGATGTCCTTCAAGGAATTTAACAAGCTACTTGGTATGAAAGTGATCAATTTTCTATACTTGAGGACCCATTCTTTCCTTTGAACACCCATTTGTGGCAGATAATCAGAAGGAGTTACTATTCAGTCACTATTACAGTCAATATAGCTTATATACTTTTGAGGCTGTTGGAAGATGTCATGATCCATAAAGTGGAAAAAAATCCAAGCAAAGGGGTCAAAAGTATGCAGATACTATTCTTACATACTCAGAATCACAAAATGGGTAAATTTGGAAGGGACCCTAGTGGGGGTTATCTAGTCCCACCTCCCTGCTCAAGCCGGTATGGCCTTACCAGGCTGAATAGAGCAGCAGGATCACCTCCCTTGACCTGATGATAATGCTTTCCTAATGCTCCCCAGGATACTGTTAAGATCCCGTATTGAGAGATACCTCTACCCAAATTAAGGTGCAAATGAGACTATAAGCTATAGTCAATAGTATGGATTTTATTTAACAGTAAATATGAGGTTGAGAGAGATAGAAAGAAAATAAGGAAAGGGCAGAGGAGGGTGAGAGTGAGAGAGAGACAGAATAAGCAGAGAAATATCATCTCTCATGGATCCAGCTGTGTTCCATTGGATCTTTCTTCATCCTGGGCTTCTTAGTGGTAGGGGTCTCGAGGACATTTAAAATTTTCACTATTTATACATTTCAGAAAAAAAAAGGAATCAATGCTTATTGGCTACACAGTTCTCTTATTCTATTGGTTAAATGATTACCTTCTATTTAGTCTCATGCTCAGTCTTTCTCTTGATTCTGTGGGCCTCCTAAGTTCAGTTGGTGAGCTATGACCTCCCCTGCCAGACCCAGACAGAGCTGACCTTCAGCACAGTTTCTGTGCTGGCCTTCCCTGTGGGCTCCTTGTAGTGATGTATTCTTCTCTCCCAGACTTATTTACCTCCCCTCTAGTCCTGAGATAATTGGACAATAGTAGTATCTTTATCTTGTCTCAAATTCCTTCAGGTAGCTGAACTTGCAGTCCACATTCCAGGAATTAATGGAGGCCTATTTGGGAGGGTGGGGGGTGATTGGGGTTAGGGTTAGGGTCACTGTGTAGACATGGCCCCTAGAATGAGGCTCCCCATCACCTTCCCAAGGATCAAGGTGAGGCTGATTGGCCGGTAATTCCCTGTGTCCAGTCCTCAGGCATCTCTCCCAATAGTCACAACCTTTCAAGGATGATCAGGAGGGGCCTTGCTGTAGTGTCCACTAGATCTCAGCACTCGTGGATGCAGCCAGTGAGGGCACATGGACTTGTGAATATCGTTTTCCTATGTGTTCTCTAACCCAAATGTCCTTGATCAAGGGTAAGCCTTCCAACATTCCTTTACACTGGTATCCTGGGTCAGAGATTACTGAGAGCTGTATAAATAAATATAATAAATAAATAAAAATATATAAATGTAATAAATAAATAAATATTATATATTATAATTTATAAATATTATAAATATTATATATAAAAATATATTATATATATATATATATATATAATATAATATAATATAATAATATATTAATGATAGAATATTATATTAATATATTATATTGTAATATTATAGACTATAATATATATTATATATTATATATAATTTATAAATATTATAAATAAATAAAAATATTTTTTTATTTTTCTGATTTTTGAGTATGAGAACATATAGTATTAATTTTTCATACAGTTTCACTTTCGAATTTTAAGATTCTCTTTTAAAATATACCAAATGTTTTTCTTTCTGCTTGTTTGAAAATTTGACCAGAAAAGATTTAGAAGTTTCAACAGAGATAGGGTCTTTTAATATTTTCTTAACACTTCAGTGCACTTAGGTACTCAACTAGTTTATTCACTACTTGCAGAAATCACTGTTAATACAATAGTGGTAAATAATATAAAGGACCTACAACTGGAATAATGTAGGCTCAAATGACAAATGAGTAGCATTTATTTGAATTTATAGGTCATTAGTTCAGATGCATCCTTGGTTAGGAGATTGTCCAGATTGTTAGATGGCTTAAGCAAAACAAGCATCCCACTTTTTGATGAAGAACTATGCATGATAAAAAAGTATCATCAAGAGTAATGTGTAGCTACAGCACAGAAACAACATTTCACAGGATGAAAGCACAAATTGACTTCTCGCCTTCTGCAGTGTTTCCTCAGATCATATTTTAAGCTCTTTGGAAGTAAGAAAGGCTGGAACTAGAACAGTCTCAGCTTTGTGTAACCTTTGTTAATGAATTTGATTATCATGATTGTCAGTCAAGTTCTTTCCATCAGATAAAATTTTACAACACTAATAATTGGAGAAAACTAAAAATTAAAATAAATATTCCATTTAATAATCAGAAAGATTAATGAAAGCATGGAGTATTTTCCATTTTTCTGTCATAATTCCTGTAGGTCATAACATTGCCAATTTGCAACAGTCTCAATATTCTTCCAGATCTCTGTGATTTTTCCTGCTTTTTCATTTTCCTTTCAGACTCTCCTTCAGCTTAGGGAGAGTCGCTTCTTTGACATCCCTGAGCATTAGTCAGAGAGAAAAGCAGCATTTATATGTCTGATTAATTCCAAATACTCATAGCATGATTAACAACAGCAATTATCATAGAAGCTCTTCACAATAATTTTCTTTTCTCTCTACCAAGAGAGAAAGGTTTGCTAGTCTTTAGCAAACTTACTGGGAATTCCTCTTTTTGAAATCTCTTCTTCCTTCAGCACAACTGAAATAAGATAATGGTTTCAAGAGTTATCTAGTGAGAACTGGAAGTCACCTTCTTTGTAAAATGAGGCCAAAAGAAAAAAAAATACAAAGGGGACAACATAATTATTTAGTTTATTTCCTAGAGAGTTTTGGCTTCAGATTTTTCCTGAGTGTGAAATTGGAGCTGATGGAGAGCTTCTGGTTTAGAATTAAGGAAATGAAATTCAAAGATGATTTTATAGTGGGTGTCTGCTATAGGCCACTCAAACAGGTAGAATAAGTGGATAACAATAGGAGCAGTCTCACATTTGAAAGTCTTGATCCTCACTGGGAGCTTCAATCACCAGGACGATTATGAAAGGTCAACACACTAAGGCATAAATAAGTTAGAAGGTTCCTGGAGCGTATTGGTGATAAATTCTTTCTACAAGTGATAGAGTAAATAAGGACAGGTGCATTTCTGGATCTGATAGTCACCAATGAGAGGATTGAGGGGATCGTTGGAAATGTGGAGATTAAAGGCAGCCCTGGCTATGGGTCATAGGATAAAGGTGTGCAGGATCCTGAGGTCAGGGAGGAGAGTGAAAATCAAGTCCCACAAACCTGGACAATGGGACAGCAGACTTTTGCCTCTTCAAAGAATTGTTCAGCAGAGACCCATCAGGTAAGTTCCTACAGGGGAGAGACCAAGAAAGCTGGTTAATATTCAAGTATCTCTTCATACAAGCTCAGCAGACCTCTATCCCAAATTAATAACTAGTCACATAAAAATGCCAGAAGGCCTGTGTGGATGAACAAAAACTACCTGCCCAAACTCAGAAATAAAAACAGAGCAGACAGAGTGTGAAAAAAGGTTAGACAACCTAGGAAGAATACAGAAACATTGTCTAAGCATCCAAGGATGAAGTTAGGAAAGCTAAATCCCAGCTAGAATATGGTCTGGCCCTGGATGTCAGATAAATGGGGATCTACAAATGTAGAGGCAATACAAGAAAAATGTGGCACCAATGCTCCATGATTTGGTTACAGTGTGAACTATAGAATCTTTTTTCTGTCACAGTCTTTATTTACAAGACCTCATATATGTGAGAAGGCTGAGAATGCTGGGATGGATTGCAGCCTAGAGAAGAGGTTCGGAGGGCTTGTGACTCATGTATATGAATTCCTGAAGGAAGGACGCAAAGAGGATGGAGCCAGGACCTCTCAATAGGGCCCAGTGACAGATCCAGATGGATGGGCACACAGTGAAATGCAAGATGTTCTCTCTGAAGATCAGGAAACACTTTTGGTTTGTTGCTTTGTTTTTTTCCTTTTTTTTTGTGTTTTTTATTTTGTTTTGTTTTGTTTTGGTTTGGTTTGGTTTGGTTTGGTTTGGTTTGGTTTAGTTTGGTTTGGTTTTTTTTGAAGGTGACTGAGCACTGGAATGCATTGCCAAGGAAGGCTGCAGAGCCACCATTCTTAGAGTTATTCAATACCTGTCTAAACAGTGGGCTTGACAACTGTCACTTAGTGGCCTTATTTGTGCAGTGTGGTTGGACAAGATGACCTTTGGAAGTCCTTTCCAGCCTCGAATCTTCTGTGATTCTTAATTTTAAGGAAAGGTATTAATCCAGAATAAATGCAATGGTGTCTTGAGATAAGAAAGCTTCACAAGCTTCACAAGTTTAGGATAATTTGTCAGAGAGATTGTTTCCACTCCAATCTGCAGTAACATTATCTAGAATCATTAGTAATTTTAAAAGAAAATATCATCAAGTCATCTTAAATGTCATCACACTTCATGACAAAGTCATGAACATAAGAGAGGCACCTCTACAGCCTTCCCATACTGTGAAAACTGTGACAAACTGCAGGCTGTTAACAGCAGAATAATTCAAGATATAAGCATCATGTAGAAATACATAAATCGGAGTTCAGAGATATTTACAATATCTTTAAATATGACTTTAAAATTCTCTGTTAAAGCAGAGAATTGTTTCTCTTCAAGAAACAATACCATTCACAAAGCATGTGAGATAATTTAATAATGGGTTATATTTTCAAAATCATATGTACTTCTGATTGTTTTACTGAGATTTTTTTGTCTCTTATTCTCATTAATTTTCATTGTCTAAAAGCAACGGTAAAGAAATGTGAAACATGTAAAGTAGATAAAGGAAATAATAATAAAGAATTACATAATAATTTGTCAGATATTTTAATTCTGTGACTATTCTAATTTTTTGTTTGAGATACTAATTATCAATAGTTATTGAGATAATAGCAATCTACGCATTCTTTCTAGGACTATATTGTCTACAGTTCTACCTATTTATAGGTATGCTATATATTACGCTTCATATATTGCTAGCTATCCACAGGAAAGTACACTAATATTTTTGAGCTTTATGGAATATGGAATTATTAAAATGAGAAGTTTTATTTTAAAAGATCAGAAATATACTGTAAGAAAAGGAACTGAAAAATATAACACATTTATGTTTTTTATGTGGCTTGCATTCCAAAATAAGTGGTTTACCTTGAGCTCTAATTTCTAGTTTAATCAATAAGATTAAACGAATAAAAAACCTCCTCGTGGTTTTTATTTGCTTTTCTCCTAGATTTAGAAATTTCTTTATAAAATTGATATGAATAAAGCAAAGATAAATGAGAATGCCAATGCATTAAAAAAATCTTGAGAAAATCAGTATTAATTGCTCTAAAAAATGGATTTATGTTATTATAAAGGAAATAAAAAACAAAGAAATTAATTTTCCTTCATGTAAATATCCATAAAATCTATGCCATCTAAAAGAGTATAAATAAAATTTTTGGTCAAGGTGCAATGGCTAAGATAAATTTTTCATAAATTTAGATGTGTATACATAATGTAGACATCCATATTACCCCAACATGGGTATCTACATTATTTATTGTAATTGAATAATCTTCTGAGTGTGATTAATTTATTTTTTAAATGGACATTTACTAATTGGCTTCTGCCAAAGTGCATATATATATATATATATATATATATATATATGTGAAATTGAAAAGAAGTTTGAAGTGAGTATCAAATGTATGTGCTTACATTATGCACACATATTATATAGGTGAGATTTATCCACTAAACCCATTTTGATTCTTTTACTTATAATGAATTTTGGCTTCAAGCTCTAGTGGGTTTGTAGAAATGACCTTCAATAGTCTCTAGTCAAGGATCTCTAAAGATAAAAAGGTCAGTTATTCAGAGATTCTCCAACTTAAACCTGTACAGCAGATGAGTGAAAATTGCTAAGTGCAAGAACAAGCCTCTTCTCTTGCTTGAGAGGACCTTTCAACCTCTGAGTTGAATCAGAGGTACATTTTAAACAGTTCTAATTACTTGCTCAAGCAGAACTTGTTCTAAATATATCAAGAAAAGAGAAGACATGAAGAAAGAGAAGATAATAGTAGCTGCTCTTGCCATAGTAACCTGTTAGGCACATACCCAGGAAAAGCTAAAACTAGATTGCAAACCCTCATGAAGCTCATGGATCTCAAACATATATTATAGGTGAGAGAACAATTTCATAATGGCAAGTTAGGATAAAACCAGAGATGTGGATGACTCCTAGAGGAAGGTTGGACTCGGCCAAAGGTCTCCTGTCAGCAGGCAGATTTTGGGAAGAGCCAGGGGCATAAAAAGCAACTCCAGCACAAGCCCTGGGGCTTTTCAAAACTTGATAGCATGTGGAGCTTATGCTTTTGTGTTCTGGGGGGCTTTGAAGTCTGTGCTTTTGCTTTTGGGGGGCCTTTTGGCTTGGAGGCTTTTGGGTCTTCTTGCTTTTTGCGGCTTTATTGAGACTTGCTTTTGAGTCAGGGCTTTTGAGATCTGCTTCTTGCCCTGGCCATAGCCTGCTTTTGCCCCTTTTGCCCTGGCCCCAGCCTACCTTTTGGCTCTCCTGCCCTGACTGGCTCTTACTCACCCTCATGTCTATTCTGCCTCCCTGTGTCCCTGACCATTGCCCTGCCTGCTTCATTTCTACACCCCTGCCCTTCATCTCTATGTCCAATCCTGCCCACTCCGAGCCAGCCTACAGCCCATCCTCACTGCTACCCCATCCAGAGCTCTGGACCTCCTGCCTGAGCGCCCCTCACATCGTGTCCGGTTGCCGTGGGTGCTGTCCACGGGCAGACAGTGTGCACACCCCCCACCTCCTGGACATCAGTGGCACTCCCTGACCTCCAGTGGTAACACCCTATTTATCTCTCTGTATCCCCTTTCTCTCCCCTCTCTCCCATTCCTTTTCCATTTTCCTTCCTTCTTTTCTGTCTCTTTAGTAGGGTGACTCCTTTCTTTTTTGTTTTTATTCATTACCAATAAGTGGTGCTCAGGTACAGTATTTTTCTCATTTGACTTAACTTCATTCCTGACCATCCATTTTTAAAAGAACTCCTCGCAGTTTCCCACAGTCAAACACAACAATTTGGCAAGACAAAGAGAAATGAAGACACTAAAATTTCTTTTCTAATTTTTCATTATTGCATGAAGAACTTTAGGCACAGAAGTCAGTACTAGCCATATCATTATGATTGTGATTTTGAATGGGATATGGTCTGACAAATACCTAAAGATGCTTGCCCATTGGCCAAAATACAACCAAAAAGATAGTAATGGCTGTGAGAAGAATTCAGACATTTGTAAAAACAATTCAATTTCTTGTAATTCTCACTTCACCCTGAAGATTTTTATTATTTAAATAAACCTTGCCAAGCACAGCATTTCATTATTAGAACTCTTAATTACAAGTGAAATGTCTACTTAAAGCTCTTGTGACTCTTTGTACTTATAATAAAAAAAAATCTCCAATAATATGTAAATTACACTGCAAGCTCCCACTTGCCAAGATTTACATGAATTTAGAAATGCAGAATTTATCTAAAGAATGGTACCATTTAACAGATTAATTTTGCTGTAAAAAGTACCCATAATTGTGTGTTCTGTTGCACTTCCTGGAAATGCACTTACGGCTCAAAAGACTGAAAGTAAGATGGTAAGAAAGAGTTGTCCTGACAAATTGAGTTTTTGTACCACTTATGGCTAAGTAAAGGCCTCAGCATAGCTATTGCTCAATTACCACATTCTGTAATTCTAAATTTTTGAGTAAGGTCTGTATGTACATTAATATAACAAGTCTTCAGTCAGTGCCTCTTCCCACTGATTTAAACAACCCTTATAAAAGTAGCGATGCTCAAACCGTAAACGAAACAGATGACTGGTTAGAGCAAATGAAAACAACACAAATTTTGAATAAGATATTTAATTTTATAAATGACACAAATGATTCATAATCTACAATATTTCTCAAGATGCATATGGTATGTTATTCTAATATTTAACCTTGTATCTCTGAAAGCTACTTACTTATTTCATTATACTATACACAATATGACGTTTTGAAGCACTGTACATGGTTTAAATACAAATTTTCCTGCTAGCCAATCATAGTATGTTAAGACCAGCCAAAGTTTTATAGAAAGAACCTGCCATCAGGTGAAAAATCAAAAAAATAAATACTCCTAGCTCTCCATTCAGAACATTCTTTCTCAGTTAATTCCTGAGTTTCTTTGTTATCTTTGAGTTGAGTATGCTTATGAGCTCATGAATCATAATTTTCTCCGGCCTTCTCATTAGCTATCAGAAAAATATCTTCAACAGCTTCTGCTATCCTGTTTGATGAATATGTTGTTTGCTCAGCAGAATTTGCCTTACCCCAGCCCCCAAGCCTTTGATTTATAGAGAACATTTAACATAGTTTTTAAAAGTGCTGCATTACTTTTTTTTCCTTGAAAAGCAGTAATGTTAATAGGAAAGCTAAAAAGATAATTATTAGAAAATAAGAATTTCACAGGAGCAATTTTAGAATTCTAAGAAAACTGATTAGTTTTCTGTCCATATCAGTCAATGCTGTCTTGAAGACTTTAAAGACATTGCTTGATAAGGTAGGACAGGTGAGGAGCTTTGAAAATTGAATTCCATAAATATACACACTTCTTAATATTTGGATTTTTCCATCTTCCAGTTTTGACTCATTCCAATTTGTTCTGTCCAGGAAAATGTCCAGTTTGTATAATTCTGTGGATATTTTATTGCAGGAACAGTTCCCAGAAAGCACTGCTTCCATCTTTTCACAGTCCTCCACAGTATTTTATCAAATTTTGCACCCTCCTACCCTCACTACATGTTCAAGACACACTCTCAATTTCATAAAAACATCACTCAGCCACTAATGTGGCAGCTTCACATTATTTAAATACTCCTAAAAGAACAATCCACAAAAGTAGTAATTAAGAGACAGAAAGTCAGTATGGGACCCAGGAAAAAATGCTGTGGTGAAAATAGTCCACTCTAGGAGATGTGTTCATGTGAGAAATATGGACATCAATATGTCGGATTCTGGACCAAACTGAATGTTGGAACTCATATGGTGATAATTTTACTGTAGAGGTTAGACTAATCCTTACAATAAACCAGTCTGATTTATAAAAATAGGAATGACTGTATGGGTAAGGTTTTGTTTCCCTTTATTGCACATTACTAATTACATATTCGGGCTACTGCCCACTCTGTAAATAAAAAACAAACAAACCAACAAAAAAAAAAAAACCAAACAAACAACTGGAAAGATCACCTAAATCATATCAAAGCTATACCACAGCTATGTTTAATTTACTATTACAACTGCAAAATGGGTTCTTGTTTTTGAGAGGAGACACAATTTAGATAATTATTTTAAGAGTTCATCAGTTATTGTGGGCAGAGATGTAATTCTTAATTGCAATCTGGAAATTAATAAAATATAAATAAATTATGTTGCATCTTATAAAAGTCTTACATTACCAGTTAACCTAATAAAGTACAGCTTTCCTCAAGCCATGTTTTTATTTAACTTTATTACCAAAATACAAGAGCTGAAAAACAGCTGCTCCATTTCTCTTTATTGACCTAAAAACTAGAATCTAAGTACACACATACATAACAGGGATCAATGTACACACAAATTTGTTTACCATTTATTTACTTTCTAATTTGTTACGGAGGTAAATATTTTCAGCAAGAAAATATCAATTATTTTAGACATTCAAAAATAGTCTCATTAAATTTGTGTTTAAAATCCATATAAAATGGAGAATACAAATAATTTTTTTTATTACTCTGTAGATGAGATTTGTCGTACTTGCCTGATAACCTGAATGTCTTAGTAGCTATGTTTGAGACAGTCAGCCGGGGTCCTATTATCATTTAATAGATACAGGCATTTTCTGGCAGAGTTCATCTGATTCATTAGAGTCCATACCCCTGCCCACATATTCTTGATATATGTCTGAGGAGTTAAGTTTAATGGTGGCTCTTACACTGAAGATTTAAAAATATCTTTATCCAGCTTATGTACCTGTAGATAACGAGTTCTTCCAATTTAGACAAATTCTCAGTTCACTTTTGTACCTGAATTGATTTTTCCTGCTTAGAAATAGGACTCCATGGTTCTATTTCCTAATTGTATAACCCCCAGGTCCTGGATTATAATAATTTTGGTGCTTCATTTTGTTTATGTGCTCATTCAAATCTAGTCATACTATCTCTAGCTAAGACCTGCAGTGCACTGGATAGATCTCAGAGGACATTAATCCTGAAGAAGCCCCAGAAAATATTCTAAGAAAGTGCAGCAGGGAAATACACACATCATATTGTTTACTGTTAGGTACTACTTTTGACTGAAGACAAATCAAGCATCTAAATAGAATGCATCTTTGCTTCTTACTTCTTTGCTAACACTTTGCTAACTTATTTTCTTCTTTATTTCTTCTAAAATAGAGATTTGTTAATTTCTGACAATGCAATGAGAGTAAAGCATTGCACTACCCCAGCAATCAGCCTGAACCTAGAAGGGAGAGTGGAATAGGGAAAAGGAAGTTCTGTACTGAGAAATTAATTTCAGCAATAAAGATTCAAGGCCAATAGATTGTCTACTAAAGAATTAGCACTATATCTTTATCAGCAAGTCTGGTAATTCAACCACACCTTCAAACACAGAGGCACTGTATTCCAAGGAGCCTGTATGCTCACACACACCTGAGAAGGCCCTATGGATCAGCACATCTCTAGGCAGTTATACACAGCAGCATCATGTTATATTTTGACTCCATACCCAAAATTTTAATTTTCAGCACCTTCAGTCCTGCTAATTCAGTACTTTGATAATGCAAGTTATTTTCTTATGTTTTCCTAGGCTCTGGACATTTCTTGCCCAAGAATTGTAGAGAATGGATTCTTAAAAGTCTTTTTATAGAGTCCCCTAAGGATGCAGTAAAATCCTATATGAGGCACATAAACACAGTTCAACCCACATGTAACTGCTGACCCCATCTCTGTACTCCCCTGCCCTGGTCACCAGCTTCCTTTTTCTCACCCCAAGGCAGAAAGTAGCATGACTGGGCAGAAGTTCTAATGCTAGGGCACCTGGTCCTGTGTGCGGTCTCTGATTGCTCAGAAAAAAACACTTGATAAAGACTTCTTAAATTGATGTTTCATATTGGCTGGCTTCTAGGAAAGGGATAATAACATGAGTATTAAGGAAAAGAAAATTAACACTAATGGATGAAGGTGAGAGAAATAAGCAAGAATCATTGCCAGCTTACAGACTCCTGGCTAACACTGCTCACCTGCTGCTTGGTACCTAGAGTACAAAGGTGGTTATTGCTGCCTTCATCTCCCCATGCCTCTTAGACAGACACAAGCTGCATGAAATGGACTTCTGGTGGAGCCTATATTTATACAATCTGTTTCAAATAAAAAGAAATCCTTGAAGCTTACAGATAAAATTCACTAAATTTAGAAGAAGCAAAGTTCAAAAATTCAGTGTGAGTAGCTCTCCTGGTCTCTAGGGGACCTAGATATAAAAAATAAAAACAGAGAGAGAAAGAAGAAGAAACTAAGAAAAAGTAATTGACCTGAACAGGAGACAGTAAGAGCAGAGAGAATGAAGGTAAGGTCCTTGAAGATACTATCTACTTCAAGCTTAGAAAAGATAAAAGGAAAGGCTGACTCACTGCAGAAACTAAGTGATACTATAAACATGAATAATAGTGAGGCACTATGAGCTCACTGACATGTATAAGGTTTATCCTAGAGAGAGGGTGTTCAACTGCTTCATAGACATTAATTCAGGTTAGGAAAATAAAACTAAAGCCAAAATAGAAAACAAAACAAAAAACAAACAAACAAACAAACAAAAACCCAAAACAAAACCAAAACCAAAAAACACACCCAGAAAACCTCAATAGCTTTGGGGGGAAAATAAATGGCATGTAATTGACCAAGAAATCAACACCTATAAGTAATCACCTAATAAAATCCTTAATTAAAAGTTTAATAGGATGAAAAGACTCTCTTCTAACAGATCTTAAGAACTATATAATAATTAGTATGTTAATATTTACGACATGCTGCTTTTGTGGTTTGATTAACACTGGCGAGTTCTGGACTCAGGTTCTTGAGAAGAATGAGCAACCAATCGCCGAAAGTCTTTCACAGGGCTCAATCCTATGGCCAGTTCTGTTCAATAGGTTTTTGAATTACATGGATGCAGGATATCAATGTACTATTGGCAAATTTTCTGACAGTACCAAATTGGGAGGTTTTGTTGACTCCCTTGAGGGATGATAGGACTAATCAAGGGATCTAGACAAATTAAAGCACTGAGCAATTATTAATGGGAAATTTAACAAATCCGGATGCTAGATTACACACTTGTAATAGAGGCACAAGTATAAACTGGGACAGGAGTGACTGGAATGCAGCTCAATAGAAGGTTGACACAGGCCAGTGGGAGCCAGCAGTGTTCCCTTGCAACGAGGAGGGCAAAGACCTTCCTGGGGTGCATCAAACACAGCATCTCCAGCCAGTAAAAAATGGTAATTATTCCACTGTATTCAGCATTGGTACAGCCTCACCCAGAGTACTGTGTACAGTTCTGGGCCCCACTGTTTAAGAATGACCTGAAGGTCCTTGAATGAATACAGTGGAGGATAACAAAATTGGTAAAAGGGCTGGAACGCATGTCCTGTGAGGAGTGGCTGAGGATGCTGGATTTGTCTAATTTAGAGAAGAGGACGATGAGGGGTGACCTCAAGTTATTTGTTTACAATATAATTATTTGCAATTATTTATTTAGAAATAAACATATTTCTTACTTTTTAATTTCATTCTTTAATTTTTTTGGTTTTATTTCTGTCATATGTTATTACAGTATTTCTTCAGTGTACCTGCTGCTGTTGCATAATATTCTGCCACCAATTAAATAACACCAATTAAATAATTAAAATAAATAATTGTAAAGAAAAATTTTCTTGAAAACCAGAAAAATTTCAGTGTTGTGTCACCATAAGACATCAATTTCTGAACATCACAGCAGCCAAACCTGACCTCTTTTTCTTAACCCAGTAAGATGATAAAACGTAAGTTTAAAGTGCAATGTTCTTATACACAACATGTAAATAAATATTGTTTTAGTTTTCTCTTATGTGGCATCTGTCATAAAGACATTAAATACTAGCAGCTCTCACCAGAGGGCACAGAAGTATCTTCATTGGAGATATCTTTCACTTGACAAAGAAAGGATTTTGGTTATTCACTGTAAAATTACACAGCTCTTCCTTCCCAGCAGGCACTCCACTTTCTTACAGTTTAATTTTATGGCTGATGACATATACCAATGGCAGGCATCTTAGCCTGTTATTTTACTATGCCTTACTAGTCTTAATGAAAAAAAAATATTAGGTAGCTGAGTTAGAGTTCATTTAAAATGGCAAGAATGATTTTTTTTAAATGTGTTCTTATCCAGAAAAAAAAATCAGGCTCATTTTTGAAAATTAAATTATACATGAAGGATATTTCATCAAATAACCTTTTAGTCAGTTATCAGACACTATTCATCTATTCACTCTCCATTCATGTAAAAAATATTGTCTTGCAATTTTTTTAATGAATTAGCTATACTAAAGAATCTGTAACTGCTTATCCATCTGCAGATGCCAAAAGCCCAAAATAATTGTTTCAGCTGTGATTTGGAGTGACTAATCAAGGTCTTGGTGCAGCCTTCCTAAAGGAAATTTTTCTATTCCTTTTGTTGGCTATCAGGAGTTCAGATCTCCAATTTCAGAAGACTGTTTCCTAGCCACCAGAAGTACATATTCACATTACTACCTAATTATATCCAAACAGGAATAAATTTCAAAACCAATAATTTTGATGCATATAATAAATTGAGACTTGTTTTGAGATGTTTTCTTGAAATTACAACCATAAAATCATAGAGCCATAGAATGGTTTGTGATGAAAGGGAGCTTTAAATATCATTTGTCCAACTGTCATGGGTAAGGACAGCTTTCACTACATCAGGTTGCTCAAAGCCCCATTCAATCTGATCTCAGAATCTTCCAACACTGGGACATTCACCTCTGAGATACATGCTCTGATGACTCACAAATTTGAGCATAAGAAAAGTTTCTTCCTTATATTTAATCTAAATCCACCCTTTTTCACTTTAAAACCAGTCATCCTTGTCCTGCCAGCACAGGCCCTATGGAAAAGCCTGTCCCTTCTTTCTTAAAAGCTCTGCTAGAGTATTGAAAAAGCACAATAAGATCATCCCAGAACCTTCTCTTCTCCAGACTGAACAACCGCAGCTCTCTCAGCCTTTCTTCCTAGGAGAGATATTCCAGCTTTTTGTCATCAAAGTTGCATCAGGAAACACATTGCCAGCAGGTTGAGGGAGGTGATCCTGCCCCTCTGCCCAGGCCTGGAAAGGACATATCTAGAGTTTTGAGTCCAGTTCTGGGCTCCCCAGTAAAAGAGAGGCATGGAGCTCCTGGAGGAGTTTCAGTGGAGGGCAACAAAGGCAATTGAGGGACTGGAGCATCTCTCTTACAAGGAAAGGCTGAAGAAGCTGGGCCTATTCAGTCTGAGAGGAGATGACTGAGAGGAGACCTCGTCATTGGCTCTCAGTACCTGAATACAGGGTTTCAAGAGGATGGAGCCAGGATCTTCTCAGTGCCAAGCAGCAGGACAAGAAGAAATGGGCAGAAACCGATGTACAGGAAGTTCCACCTTCTTTGTGGGTGACTGCACACTGGAACAGATTGCCCAGAGAAGATGCAGTCAGTCTCACTGGAGATACTCCAGAACCATCTGGATGCAGTCCTCTGCCACGTGCTTTAGGATCACCCTCCTGAGCAGGGAGGTTGGGCCAGATGACCCACCATGATCACTTTCAGCCTGACCCATCCTGTGGCTCTGGGATTCTCTGCTCTGCTGCTCTATCAGGTCAATTTATTTCTTATGCTGTGAACCCTGAGCTGGATGTAGTACTCCAGGTGGGGTGTTACCAGAAAAAAGAGCAGAATCGTCTCCCTAGACCTATTGTCTGTGATGCTTTTTTATGCAACTAGAGATGCAATCAGATTTTTGGGTTGCAAACACACATTGCTGAATTATGTCAATGTTTTAAATGAACTAGTATCCCCACTTCATTCTCTTTAGGGCTCCTCTCAATCCATTCATTTTCCTGTCTGTACTGATATTGGGGATTGCCCTAACCCATGTCTAGAATAGTGCACAGCTGATGGTAACTTCCATTCCTATGTGTCCTGGTGAAATTTGTGTATGGGAACAGCTTGAATCAAAGACGTGGTGCATATGAAATAGGAAAACACAAAGTAAGGATTTCTGGTGAAGGTGGGTTTAGAAATGAAAATATAGATGAACTGCAGCAATTAAAATAGCTAAGCTACCAAAACAGACATGCAAGATTAATCCTTGGACAACTCGCTCAACAGTTTCATATATAAAAATTTGAAGATATTAGCTTCTGGATACTTAAATCTAGGACATTTCACTGTTACTCCCACTGTCAGCATAAATGAGAACTCTTCAAGTATATTGAAGAGAAATAGATCTTTAAAGGATTTCATTTATTTTTTAAAGGATCACTTAAATCTAAATTACTATTAAAAGGAAAAGAGTGCTGAAGTAGAATTGCATTAAAATTACATTAATTCTCTCTCTTGAATCACTGCCATGAAAGTATCAATAATGTATTGAAGACAAGGGAAAGAGAAGTGAAAGAGGAAAAAAAAATAGAATATTTGCAAACAAATAAAAAGAGTTTTTCTTAAAGTTTATTAGAAAGTATTTTAACACCTCCAAAATGTTACCTCTATTTGTCTCATAATCAAAATTCCTCTGTAAAACGTTATATTCTCATTTTCAAATTATTATAAGCAAGTTTATTTCAAACATATGTATTATTCATCTTAGAAGATCAACTAATGTTTTCCTTTAATTCAAATATTCACAGTGACTAATTTTGTATATAGTAGTGCATACATTTCTTTAGTTCTTATATAATGTACTTTAAAATACAATCTATTTATAGCTTACTCTGTATAACTATTTCTTTTTGAGTCTTACAGAGTCTGGCTGCTAGATACCCACCCAGTCACTGTCTCATTCTCTCTCCCTAACATGACAGGAGAAGAAAATAAGATGAAAAATTCTGTGGGCCAAGATAAGGACAGGAAGGTCACTTATCAATTGTCACCATGAAAAAAAAGCATAGTTGAAGCAAGGAAAATGAATTTTCTTCCTGAAATTTAAAATATTTGGATAGTGAGAGACAAAGGCAGTACTAAAAACTCCTTTCTTGCAGCTTCCTCATTTTCCTAGGCCAAATTTTATTCCTTCAAACCCAACTCCTCTGCCTCCTTACCCTGTCCCTAAGGGAATATGCACATATATATTTCTCAATGTCTCTCTCCCTGTCTCTCTCTCTCTCTCTGTAGATATATACAAGAATGGGTCATGGTAATAGAACCACCTTTTCTCCTTTCTTTTATTAAAATAAATTTGAAGAGTATATCTTATATGCTTAAAATTATTTATAACCTATATGTATTATTTTAGATAGAACAATTTGCAATATCTTTTTCCAGGAACTCTAGGATGATATTCTTCTAAATCTTGCAGATGAGAATTTTTATTCTCTATAATGAGGTTTTGGCCACCTAATCTATGCCATTATGCGAAATGTTACAATGAGGAATGAATATCTAATTTCCAAAAAGTCAATGCTAGGAAGTAGATGTTGTCTTCCAGTTGTCCAAAGTATTTTAGAAAAATGTTTCTCAAATAATATAATCAATTTTTATTTACAATGTTAAAAATCTTATCTAACATATTTTTATTTGTTTGCCAGGACAACATTTCTAACATAAAAAATTTAAATATCTACACCCTGGATCAGCTTTCCAGCTGGTAGGACTAGAATGATTTATACCATCTGAAAGATAGAATCTCATTTTTTTTGAAAAATGTGTAACTAAAAGTGATATAGTACAATATGTTTTCTTACATGACAGCGTGTCTCAAGTGTCAGTACGTGATTTATAAATGAAAATTTTAAAATGCTATATAAAGCAAGAAAATAAGAGACAGCATGTATGGAAATTCTATATAAAACCTTGACTAGCAGCTATTTGTAACTTGAAATAATCATTAATGCTGATTTCTTTTTAGTACTACAAAGTGTATCAGAAGCAATATGACTGTGTTTAGCCATCAAAGAGAGTCTTTTGAAACGTCTGAACACTATTACACAATTCCCTGTCATGCTATCTTTTGTCACAAAAGCTCCTCTGTATTCAGGTTGCAAGTATTGATATGAAGTGGGGGGTAGAGAGGTAGAAAAAGGGTATTTTCAATGGTTCTTAGTATTTTTATACTAATACTGTTTCACACTGTCTTTCACAGAAATTTCAAAGTCCTGCTGAATCTTCTCCTCATATTGTAACATCTATGAATGGGTAACAACTGACTGCAAAGAAAAAATTAATCAAAACAGATTCAAAGTTATAATAAGTTTTGTGAACTTTTCACTGTCAACACCATGCCCTGTATGACATCTCTAAGACCTTTATCAAAATGCTTTACCCGTGTTCCTGCTCACTATATGAAGAATTTCTCACCAAGCTCAGAGAGCTAACAATAACAACTAGTGAGTCAGTATTGTTTTTCTTTTCAACACTCAGTATCTACAGTCAAGTGTCTTTAACTGTAAATAATTAAACAAAGATTTAAATGCTAAGCAATTCATTTAACAGTGCATGATAACAGCAACATCTGTTTCAGTGGAACTTGTCTATCATACTTAAGAAGGTTATCAAAGTCCCAGGTTTGCTTGTCATGGATTATTCCTAAGCAGATGTGTAGGGCAAAACAAAAGTAAATGGAAATGTATTGAGTTCCATTGTCAGTGTTATACAAGTCCTCATATTTATTGAGGGTTACATCAAGTTTGTACACAGCTATGAGCAATAAATGTTCTTCAGACATGAGGACAAAATTCATGACACAGCTGGTAGCCACACAGTCCATGGAGGTACTCCTGCAGAAAAGGCTGTCCACCTTCTTATTGGGAAAGTCTACAGGCCATGTTGTTCTCTGGACAGTACTCATGTTTTGTCTTTGATTTGACTGGCATGAGTGAAAATCAAATAAATGGGTAATTCTATTGACAAGTTCACAAATGCTTAATTTAACTCGATGTCTGATCTTGTGTAAGTTTTAATGTAACCTAAGAATTCAACTGCATAGTTCTCACAGGCAGGAAGATATCACAAGTGCCAGTATACTTAATTATCTGCAATTTAGATCACAAACAAATGCAAAAGAAATAATAAAAAATATATAGGCAGAGAATGGCAGACTATGTGGATGTGTGGCAGCCAAAAGTATAGCAGAATGAGGAAGATAACCTGTCATGTGCTGTTGACTTTGAAGACATCAGGTCATCAATATCAAAACATATCTACTCTCAGCTTTTAAGGAGATCTCTTATCAGGAAAACAATGGATAGCCTATACTCCTGCTGTAAGGAAAACAGAGTAAATAAAATCAGAGTCATGGAGACTCCTTTATCTACTAATTGCACTTCTTGACCTTGAAGTGTCTGGGAAAGAAAGCAGCAGTAATACACTGATGCCCTCTACTTTTAAATAAGTAAGACTTCTAAAATGTTTTTATTCCATCGGTGTGCAACTGGACAACTATTTGTTATGTATACTTTATATACACAAATAAAAGGAAGAAATTATTTAAAACTAAACTTACCACTGTCATTCATGGAATTGGGTAAAACTAGTTGAGATAAGTTAGAGATGTTGCACAATCTATCCCATGATCTTGCATTCTTATATTTCTAAATGAATTAGTTCATTGGTACAGTCACTCAGAAATGCTGAGTTAAGGAGGACTTTAAATTTCATGCCTTTGATTAATGTGGATTCATATCCATAATCGTTTAATAGAATAGTTCAGTATGACATCAAAAATCCAAATACATGATAACAAAATTAAGCTAGAATCCATTAATGTACTACAGGACTGTTGTTAATACTGACACATTGTGCTGATACTAAATGTATGATAATTTAACATCATAGCCTGTTATCTCTTGGATTATCTATATATGGTTCCTTTTCCTATAAGTAATTTTCTGCTTTTTCTTCGTGGGAAATCTTGGAGCAAGTGTGCTGAAAATACATTTTCTTCTGAGGAGGAACCAGGCTTATTCAAGATGAGCTTTACCTGCTTTGTGTCTGCAGAAGTATTGGAGGTCTCTAGCAAAATCAGTGCAGAGCTTATAGAACAGAGATGATTTTGAGTTCCTGAAGGTGTGCTCCATATTTGCACAGATAGTTGACAAGTAAGTTCCAAAATATTCTGTTTGTGGGGAGACATCACAATACAAGCCATGCCTCATTTACAATTTCTATTTATTATTAACATCTTCTTTGAATAATAAGCTACTAACATAATCTCTCTTGGGTAAAGGGCTGGTGTTATAGTTTAGCAATACTGGACATATTTTAGCACACACAGCTTCTCACTTACTCCCTTTTACAGTAGGATGAGGAAGAGAATTGGAAGAGTAAAAATACTGAGTGAGTAAAATATTGGGTTAAAAGAAAGACAATTTAATAAGTAAAGTAAAAGCAATGAATGCAAACAAAAGCAAAATAAGAAATTCATTCATGACTTCCTGTAGGCAGAAAGGTGATCAGCCATCTCTAGAAAGCAGGGCTCCTTCACCTGTAATGGTGACTTGGGAGGACAAACACCATCCCTCCAAATGTCATTCCTTCCTCTTTCTTCTCCTAGCTCTTATTGCTGAGCAAGATGCCAGATGTTATGCAACATCCCTTTGGCCTGTTGGGGTCAGCTGTCCCATCTGTGTTGCCTCAAGGCTTCATGTCACCCTGAGCCTACTTGCTGACAAGGGACAGTGAGAAGTAGAAAAGGCCTTAGCTCTCTATGAGCACTACACAGTAATAACAAACATCTCTATATTGCCAACACTGTTCTTATCACAATTCAAAGCAAACACCATAAATGCAACAGTTAAAAAACTTAATGCTATCCTGGCCAAAACCACTACTGCTAGCAACCTGTGCTGATATTACTGCAAGTCTTTCAAACAGGCCAAGTTATTCCCAATAAATACATTGATAGGATCCAATAATTACATTTAGTAGGTAAAATCTTCCTTCTTTTAGTCCTAGCTATTTCTTTTTTGGCCTATTTCCTAGGGTGCATCAGCTAGGGAAGATTGCAGAAGACATGATAATTATTTTATGGACCTATCAATGGTGCATTAACAAGTAAAGCATATCCAAGACCCTTCAGCAGCAGCTGATTTAAGTTGCTGCCATTTCCTCCTGGGTGCAGATGGGGTGGGATAACTGCTGATGCTGTTGTGAAAACAGCTGCACAAGCTCTTCAGCCAACTGGAGCTGGCTGGCAGCAAGTTGCTGAATACAAGCTGCTGCAGCTTATTTGCAACAACAGCAGCCTACCGGGTAATAATGCTATTTGTTGCTATAGTGGCTTGAATGTACTGCCAGGTAGAAATTTCTCAGAGTTTAATCCTAAATCCTATTTCTAGCTGGTATTCTGTAAAATTCTTGAGACTACTGGAGGCCAAAAGACTACCTAAGTAGTTTGGGATGTGATCCTGCAATGAGGAATGCAAAATGAAGAAGATTTTCTTCTGTCTACCTAGTGGTAAGAGCCAGTTGGCTGTATGGATGTAGCTGCTGAGAAATATGTAATAGTTAATGTATTCAGCTTTTTGGAGCAGATGAATATAAACTTTTTGTTAGATTTGATATCCATAAATTACAGAGGGCTGTGACAGATAATTTTGTTTTGGAGACACTTTCTAGACTGAAAAAATGCCCTCATATTTTACTAGTTTGGCTAGTGTGATGGAATAAACCCTAAAATATTAACAGAAGCTATTCACATAATCAGTACAAATAAAGAATAGAGTCTCATAAATGAGTAGGCTCATAGAGACAAATCTTTTCTGAAGCAGGATATTTATTTTATATTAAAAAGACAGCAAATTATTAAGACAAATCTCTTAGTATCCTCTGTTCCAGCTTTTTTGTTTTAATTCAGAATATATTGTATGTTCAATTTTTTCTTCACTTCTTTATTTTTGTTTTTTTAGTTTTTTTTAAGGTTGTCAAAGGATTAGATTTCTTATGCTTGGAAATTTTTGTGTGCTAGCGTTGTATACAACAGATGAAGACAATCCGTAATAGTCCTTTCCAGAACAAAAATGAGTTCCTCAGGAGGGTTATTTTTATTGATGTGACACATTAATGATAAGAAATGGAGAAACATAAAATGTTTCTTTATGTCATGTCCTATGTCACCTGTATGAAGCAAAAATATTTTGAAGAGTAGAGTCGTTTAAAAGTAAGGTTTAGAATGACTTGGAAAATTGCATTAAACTATTGAGAGAACGAGGAATAGACCCAGAATGTTGCCTTTGGTGTTCATTTTTGAAGGACAGAAAAGGGATCTCCTGTATTACACTTGTAAGGTTACAGATAATATAGACAAAAACTTACTTGAACACTTATTTTTTTAAATTTTTTTTTTAACTCTATCCATTTCCATAACAAAACTTAAAAATTCTCGATGGACCTTTGCAGGACTAACAAAGGGAGGTTAAGGAGAAGGACAGTGGAATTTCCATACTCTGAATATCACTATTAAATCAGATGGGTTTTTTCTTTTTCTCTGGAGCAATAGGTGTGATCTTGAACAGGAGAACAGTTTTCTAAAGGCTCCCACTAAGCGAAATTCAGTTGTGGGAATAAAAGGCAATATGAGGAAGCTAGAAACAGAATACAAGAGCGTGATGGGAGTTAGGATTCGCTTTCATGGAACTATGTGCAAAAAAACCCAGATGACCTTTACCACATTCCAGAAACATTTGGAATTATTTTTCTTTACTTTCTCTACTTTTTCAATAATCATTTGTACTGATCATTTCCTTTGCAGATATTTTGGATTTTTTTCTTAGTATGAAATATGCTCTGGATATTTCTGAAACCATGTTCTGGATGTCAATCTGAAAGGCGAAAAAATTCTTCCTGTGTAATAGGTTATATCAAGCACATTGGCTAGACTTGAGGCAGTTGTAGAGAAAAAAACATTAAAGCAAGGTTAATAAAGTACATACAGAAGTGACAAATAGGTTTAGACTAATAGTATCTAACAGAAGTTATTTCAAAAATATTTTGCTTTGATACTTATTTCATCTCTACCACTATTTACTTATTGCAAGGATGCTAAGAAGAAATGGGAATGTGTATTTTTGCAAGCTAGAGTACCACAATCAAGAATAATGATAGATGTACTCTTCAGTGGGTTAAGATGACCTTTTTGTTGTTGTTTTATTTATTACTATTTTTTTCATTAGATGCTTCCAAATTTTCAGGTGAAGCTTTTTAAAAGAAGTTGTTAAGATTTACTAGCTGTTTTTGTAACACTTTCACCACCCTAGCTTTTTCTCTGTTTAATTGGATTAATTTCACTTTATATATTATTTTCTTGTAAATAATTTTCTTCTAAGAATTTCTGCACATAGCCAACTAATTCTGTCATTCCAATTTCCCTTTTTTCTTAATTATTTGCTTTTCATGCCTACAAAAGCATGAGTCTACATAGAGTCTATTAAGGTCAATTTATTAAAAAAAAAAACCAAAAACCGAGAGACTTAGTGGGTTCAGTCATTTACACTGAAGCAGTTAAAGTAAAAGCTGAAAACTCCAAAAATATCTGAAAGTCTCTCACATGGGTGATTTTTGTTCTCAGGAACAAAAGCTTTTGATAGCTCTTAGTATTTGTTCAAAAAGATGAAAATTGTTTGCTAAATTGCCTTCTTGAAACTGACGGCAGACTTTAGACCCATTCTTTTTCATGTGGTGGAAAAAACTACTAATACTTTAAAAAGAGAAATCACAAAACTGAAGCTGAAAATTCAGAAAAACTTGTTTGATATCATACTAGCTGGGTAAGTTGCCATAGAATGATGGGTCCATGAAATATTGTTTGCTTCATTTGGCTTTTAAAACAAAGATTCTCTGTAAAACTAGACTGCAGGTACTATAGCAGGTATTTAGACTCCTTTTTCTAAAGAGTTGCATCTTTGCAACTCCAATAAGTAACCAAGAGCTCTTTTGTGACACACACACACTATATTCTAAGAATGTCCCTATAAGAAATATAACTCTCAGATTCTAAGAAAAACTTTTAATTGATAAGGGCTCATTTGAGCCACAGCACACAAAAAATGGCATCTGTAAATTGCTTGGCAAGTGCCAAGCAAGGCAATTGCAAGGCAAGTGCCTTAAATGTCAAAACACTAAAAATTCATCCCCAAATTTTAAAGATAAAGGTACTTTAATAGCATGTGAAAGTTACCAAAATTTTAAATTAATTAAGAAAGCTTTTCTCCAATTGATTTTAATCTTATTTTGTTTTCACAGTTTTACAATTTCCACAGCAATCTTTTTAACCTCTAGAAATTATCACTGCTGAAATATAT
The DNA here is from genome assembly GCF_026979565.1 of Vidua chalybeata. NCBI lineage: Eukaryota > Metazoa > Chordata > Aves > Passeriformes > Viduidae > Vidua > Vidua chalybeata. The sequence goes on along the minus strand of NC_071531.1, from coordinate 46,406,520 downwards.
ATATTTCAACTATATCTATAAAATGTATATATAATTACTGTATACTTTAATAATTTGGATTTAGTAAAATCTGAATTTTAAAAGCCTCCACTATACTTAGACATGTAACAGTCTTGCCTACATGGTCACCAGTAATATACAAAACATATAGAAATTTATTTCTCCTTGTGATCTCATATCCAGTGTAAGGTATATTTGAAACCGGAATTCAAAATATATGGGATAGAAGGAAGAAATTAAAATGGCATAATAAACCTAGGAAACCAGGCTTAAATCACGGTGGTTTTGCCAATGTTTTTATCTGACTTTAGTTCTTATAAATCGCCCTACTTTATGTACCACAAAGTAGTGCTTGCTGCTTGCCCTCCCACAAATGATTTTTATATGGAGTACCTATCCAAACACTAGCAAGCTAATCTCATTTCAAGTACAGTAAATAGAACTCAAAAGCATAATGCAATGAAGTGCTAGGTTGGCATAATGCCGATTCAGTTTGCCCGATTTAAAATCAACTTCATTATTATGTGCATTTTTCATTCAATAATCTTAATTATACATTGAAAACATGAAGAATGGCATAGTAAATCTGTAGTTAGGAGACTTTTGACCAGGTTTAATCTCAAATGGCATTATATACAGCAGGTTTATACATTAATATATATTTATGTATTTATATACATTAGCTGATTACTGAACACCCAGTGATTTTACTAACAATGGAATGATAACTGTGTTTTTCCTATCAGGATTTCATACCTTTTCAAAGTGATATTTTTCCTCTTGACTCCTTAAGTTTCTACATAGAAGGAAATAGAATAGACTAATTTGATTTGAAGGGGCTTACAGTGATCCTCTAGTACAACTACCTGAGCTATTCAGGGCTGACCAAAAGTTAATGTTAACGGTATTATCCAAATGTCTCTTGAACAGTGGCTTTGGGCATTGACCAATTCCTCAAGGAAGTCTGCAATGTTTGATCATCTTCTCCTAATGCTTCCCTATATCCAGTCTGAACTTACTCTGGCATAGCTTTGAACTAACCTTTCTTGTTCATCTTTTCACTGGATTCAGGGAGAAGAGGTTAGCATTTCTCCCTTCACTTTCTCCTCAGGTAGCTGTAGAAAACAGTAAGATCAGCCCTCAGCCTCCCTTTCTTCAAAACAGACAAACCCAGATTCCTCAGCCACCCCTCACAAGACATGTCTTCCAGCACTTTCAACAGCTTTGTTTCCCTCCTCTGAATGCATGCAAAGACCTTCAGATCCTTCTCAATTTATGAGGACCAGAACTCCACACAGTACTCCAAATGAGGCCAAAGCAATGTTGAATGCAGTGTGCTAATTTTGACTGGCTGGTGATACTGTGTTTGATGCACATTTCCTCCTAAGTTCCACATCCATCTGAACTTTTGTTTCTTATGTCTGAACAGGTATTTTTACATCTTGTTCTCACTGCTGACCAATTTTATTGGAAGTCTGAGCCACAAGTACACAGTTGTACCATATTAGTGAAAGACTTCAGATCCTTAAAACAGAAATAGTCAAATTTCTAAGAGCCACAAAATACTGTAGCAGAGGTTATGCTGAGCTTCACTTATTATTTTATACATCCGTTAAGAGAGAATTCCTGAGCAGAGAATCCTGGAGAAGACAATTACAAAAGATAGATACTTATTTTAGGATTTTTTTAATGTTAGAAGGCAGTGCATCCTTTTTAATTTTTTTTCTTCAATTTCATCATCACTGAGTTAGCAGACCAAAAATAGATTTAATATTGTATGTGTGTAAATAATATAAGGGAAACATAAAAAATCTTTATAGTGATAACTTGATATGTAATCTAGATGTCATTCAGAAACCCTCCAAAACCTTCAAAACATTTAGAGCCTTCTTCTGATGGTTTATTAAGAAATTTTCATGAAAAGCAGAAAATACTCAGGTGAAAGGATAGGAAGGAGAAAAAAAAGAAGAGAATATTAAAGGAAAAAAATAGAAGAAGAAAAGAAAGAAATGTTAGCATTGTCAGAAAACCATTATCAGTAAAACTTATGCAATTTTTACAATTATGTTATTCTTTGCCTGGGAAAAACAGGTTTCTTTTTTTTTTTTTTAACTATTAGAAAAGGATTGTGATACATTTTGAGTTTCTACATAAAACTACACTTCATAATGGCAATATTCTTTTCATTTTTTCATCTAGTTTGTATAAAATGCCTTAGCTAAATTAATATTTTAAGATTACTATATAACTGCCTATCAAAGATATTGTGAATTCTGTACTTTAAGCCGTTTATCAGTCCAAGATAATCTGGGGAGAAAATGAGAAATGTTAGAGAGAAATTATGCATATTTTTTTCCAAAATTTTAGCTGGGAAGAATGTGAAAAGGTAAAAAGCCCACTTTATACATGTAAAACATTGTTTCTAAGGTTAAGTCTTCATAACAGGGTGAGGTTATAGCATGGATTCATACGAAGCTTTTAAGGAGAAGATCTGCCCACATGTATGAGCAGCAAAACAAAGTACCCATGCATCCTGGATAGCGTGTAGTCCAACTTCAAAGCAAATCTCCACTTGCACATATTTGTGGAGCATCATTTCTCCATTTCCCAGGAGTAAGTTAATGACTGTAATTACAATATTGAAAGAGAAAGAATATCAATAAATGCACTGAAATCTATATGAATTTTGTGGTTGAAAAGACAGCAGAGGGTTGAATAAATGTCATTCATAATGTGTCAAGTCAGATTGAACAAAAGCAACTGAATAATATTTGTCTATAATCATACTGATCTTTCATTTCTTTGTAATGAGAATTTAAAGGCTTTTCATTCCATTATGCTTTCGCCCTCTTCCATCTGTTTGTATGATTTCAGATCATCTAATTCCTTCAACCCGCTGTCAGTTATTTCAAATTTCTCTTGTGCTGTTTTCTCCCTGTATTGATTACCACTGAGCTGCAAGAGATCTTCCATCAGCTTGCCCTCTTTACTGAAACATTGCCACAGGAGGTAAACAGTTCAGAAAGAACTTGCAGCAAGAGTTCAGTGTGTTCCTTAATCAAATTCTCATTAAAGACCAATATACTCCACTAATTGTCATCCATAATGTCATCTATCCCATGAATTTCTATACCAGCCATCACTGTAATGACATCTGTAAAGTTCTTACAGACTTTTTAAGGTAGACATTAAGAATTTACACCCACAATGACAGTCTTTACACTCAACTAAAGATTAACTAGCTGGGAGAGACAATTACTTTAAAAGTAATCTTTGGTTTGTTTCTTATAGTGGCATTGAATGAGCACAGACGTTGTTTTATCTAATGTTGGTGGCTTCAAACAGAATGTGTAGCAAAATAACAACTGAAGGGAGTATGGAAGTGGTTTCTTGGATCAATATCCTTATAGCAAAAGGTGTACTAATGATGAAAAATGAAAGACTTGTCAAAAGTAATAAAAATAACTGTATCTGACCTACATACTGGAATGCTTTTAAAAATGGTAACTGAAGATCACACAGGCTTTTTCAGGAAGACCTACACTTTTCCTTTCATAATGGTCAGGAAGACAATTTTACCAGACAGTAAAATTCAAATGCAGAAATCTAATACAGGGAGAAAGAGTCACCTTAGTAAAAGTGCTTCATGTAGTGGAACATATGAATTTCCATTTTGGCCTTTTTTTAGTTTGTTTTGGCTGGTTTAGTTGGTTTTTTAAAAATTATTATTCTCTAGGACCAAAAGAAGAAGCTTTTTTCAATCTTCACATGTTCAGCCCAGCTACTTTAAATTAAGTATAACTGTAAGCAAAGATGTTCACAACTACCATGACTAGGAAAAAAATACTCTTTGTCATTCGGTGCTGATCCACAGTTTGGCAGTAAATGATGTGGTCTTGATCCTGTACCCTTACTACAGGTAGTTTCATTCTAACTTAAAATGCAAAGGCAGCCTAGGACCTCCATGTCTGTCATTCCCAACTGTGAGATACTATATTAGATGCTAAATATATGCTCTATCCATAGCATTCTTTGTCTTTCCTTCTCTAGAAGATTTCATTCCTCATGCCAGTAGCAGAAGGAGCTGTGGAATTTCTCCAACCAGTGCTCAACACTTGCTAGTGACAGAGTTTTCCTGCTTAACATGGGCCAGCATAGGTAAGTGACTTAACTAGAAAACTGATATGGAAAATGTAGACATCAGCTGCATCATAAACTCCTGTCTTCTGGTATTCAAAGCTACTACCAATGTTTAGGCCTACAGGAAGAAAATATTACAGATAATATTGCTTACCTGTTGCTGTAACACTGGTATTGACTAGAATCTATTGAACACAGATGGTATCTACTAAATTATTTCACTATTCTTAAAAAAACAGGCAGAAAATTATTGGTTACAAAAACTTTATGACTGTTAAGGAATATGTCCCATAAATCCTGAGTTTAATGAAGATCTGATCTTATTGTGATTTTTCTTCACATCTCACAGTTGTCTTTTTCCTCAGCTTCAATTCTAAGTGAATTAATTTAAGCTATATGATATATTTTCAGACAGCATTCCAATATATGGAAATTATTTTGAAGTGTGACGAGGGTTAAATGTAACTAGTCTTTTTAGACCAAAATTCAAACATCTCAAAGTCTTTTATCTCCTCAGATTTCGTAGACCTATATTTTTTTAATTAAATTGATTTGTATATGACTATGTAAACATGCAAGAGTTGGTGGGGTAGGGGAGCTGATGGGACACTTGATAATATACAAAATCCAGTAAAATAAATTTGGGTTTTTTTATAGAATTATAAATAACTTCAGTTGGAAAGGTCCTGTAAGATCATCAAGTACAATTGTAACCATAATGTTTTCATTGTTAAGTCCACCAATTTTTATTCCCTACAGTGTTAGTATCATTGTATTAAAAGCTATGTAATACTTAAATTATTCTTTATATAATGGTGTTTCTTAAATTCATGACTGAATGTGTTCTTATCTGTTCTAAAAACACGACTAAAACCTTAGGATTTCCTTTAAATAAAGTGTCTTATAACATTTTATAGCTAATTATCAAAGGTCAGGAAAGTTGAGGAAGCAGTGCTCTTACAAGGCTTTTTACGTGTCATGTGAATTGTCTTGATGTGTTATGGTGCGCTTATCAAAATATTAATCATTTTAGAGAACCTGAACTATCATGTATGGACTCTTTTAAACTTCTAAGAAGAGTAGATGGCATACCAGAATTTATTCAGGTTATAGAAAAAAATACAAAACAAAGAGGACCATTCTACTGGTTTTGGTTAAAAAGTTTTAAATTATGTCATTTAGATATCTTTTAAAAAGTAAACCACTGGAAAATAAAAAAAAAGAATTAATGAAAGAGGAAATTGAATGGACATTAGAGAAAGAGCTTATTTGCCTGCATACATATCAGGATTTGGTTTTCTGGCAGGTCAAAAAGGGGAAAATAGAAACTACTTAAATATAGAAGATAATGATTTATATTGATTTTGAAATTGTACTTTCAATAAAATTGGAAAAAAAAAAGTGGAGAAAAATGTGTCTGGAATTTTCATGTCTCAAAATACTTCCCCAAATCTGAATGCTCATTCAAAAAACTGTCATTCCAATATTAACAAAAATTATACATTTGGCTTACTAGACAGAATGAACAGAAAACATAAGACATATATTTGAATTTAGTGTTTGTTGATTTTGGTGAAGAAGGAGAAGTTTTTGATGTAGCAGAACAAAATGATTTATATTTGGATTTGCTCAAGTAAATTGGAGAGACAAACAATGTAACATCTGGTCTTGGCAAAGGAGGTTCTGGTCTCTTCTGCCCTTCAATTCCATTTTGAATGCAAATTTAAAAAGTCAAGTAAAGTATTTATTAATGCTTAATTAAAATATTTTAAAAATACTAAATTAAATTCTGGTAGTCAAAACTTGTATAGAAATGACTACCAAAGATTTGTTGCTACTGGATTTGTTTCTGTGTTGTTTAATTTTGATATTGGAAGTTTTCCGATCAAAGCAGATAAACCCAAGTAAAGAGTAAGACCCAGAAGAATCAAGACAAGAAGCAAAATTATAGAACTTTTTTTTCTACATGACTAAAAAGAAATATAAACAAATAAGTGTCCAAGATCATTAGCTGGCTTGCTTGCTTAGAGATGAGGCACAGAACTAGATTGTAAAATATAAAGAACTAAATTTGATGGCGAAATTACAGGCTGGCCTGAAAGTAAATGCTTAAATATTCTAAATTATGAACTGAATTTTAGGTTGAGACAAATTAGAAACCTATTGTAAAATGCTGGCGAACCCAGTGGGAAGAAATGATGATGTCCAACTCCAGTTCAGAAGGCTGAATGATTTCTGTATTATAACTATGCTACAATACATTAATATACTATATAAAGGAAGATACTAAAACTACAAACCTACTTGTTCTAACTACCATATCTAACTAATTCACAACTCATGACCTTCTTTAGAGAGTCCAGACACAGGTGGATTTGATTGGCCATCAGGCTCAAACAATTCTAACCAGAATCCAATCAAGCAATCACCCCAGGTAAACAATTCTCCAAACACATTCCACATAGGAAAAACAAGGAGCAGAAATAGAAATTGTTTTCTCTTTCTTTCTCTCTGTGCACCTCTATGAAAAATCCTTTGAGAGAGAGAAATGTGCTTGCCACAGAAACCCACTTAGATGTTCTGATTAGACATTGTGAATTCTGGACCAAAAACTAATGACAATGTTAGAAATAAATTGGAGGTGCTGAAACTATCTAACTCTACACATCGTTTGTGTTTTAAAAATTAATTTAACATGACTTACGCAGAAGAATCAAAATAAAATAAAAAAGCTTCTTCAGTTCCAGGGTTGAAAAATTGAAAAAAAACCTGAAAACAAGAGCAACCATGTGGGAATAAATCCTGCACCAATTTATTATGTTGATTAATGCTGGAATAATTTATATTCACCATTCTAATCAAGCAAAAATGACATTTCAGTGAGTCAAAAACTAGAAGTTTGGTAGATATTAAAGATTCAAACTTTTTATGCTTTTTAAAATGTTTTGTTCTTCTACCAGACTGTCTGAAAAATCTTAGTTTCACATTGACTTATGAATGGCAAAAGCAATTTGGAGCTGATTTGCAAGAAATCTTTCAGTGCCACTTCCCCCACATAGCAAGACTTACTACCTGTTCAAAGAATATGAAGAGGGAAAAAGAGTTGAGGTTTCCATAGTAACCTTTAGTAGCCCAAATTAAATTGCATAAAATGAAATCATTATCACTCAGCAACTAAAGAAGACAGCTCAGCTGATAAAGATCCAAGTTGCAAATGACTGCCGGTGAGTAGCAATTTTTTTCCTACCTTTAGTATTACTATGCCTTTTACGGCAGAAAAAATGAGAAAAATATAACAAACCAAAGGACAAAATCTATGCTTCTGTTATGTTTAACAATTTTGAAAACTGATTTTTAATTCAGAAACAATGTGACTTAGAATACATGGTATCCATGGTAACCCAGGAATTCCTAAAGATCGGTCTGTTCATTTATTGGGAATATGAGTAGATTGTCTGTCTCCCAGTAGACTGCAAAATATCCTGTTACTATAGGACTTGAAAACAAACTCAAAATGGCTTATAGAGCTTTCATTTCTCTTGCACTGCAGTAACAAAAGATAGATCTTTATTCACACCAGATAATAGTAGTATGAAATAAATTGAAATATTTTTTAAGTAATTAATTCCTGAAACCCTCCTAAAAGAAGCTGACACATTGAGCAAAAATACCTTCTCAGAATCAATAGAAGAAAGCAAATCCTTGAAAAGAAACAGTCTTTCTGAGGCTTTTTTTTCTCCCCTCTCACCATCACCAAGTGACTGAAAGTAGACAACCACTTCAATGCTGTTGATCCCTAAGGGGGTTTATCAGTTACTTACTATGAGTGACAAATGTATCACAACATTTATTTATTAAGTTTTTTCTTTATAGATATAATCTGATACAAGGAAACATATTTTAAGTATGTGGTGAGGAGGGATTTTCTGCTTTGGTCTCTTTGTTTTTTTTTTTTTTTTTTTTTTTTCTAATATATATTTCCTGAGAATAAAAGGAAGAATTTTTGTATCTTACATTTCAGGGTCCTATTATTAAAATATCCTTATGCAATTTACTGTGCCATCAAAAAAAGATAGAGCTCTTCAGTCACTAGAAACATAGGAAAACATATACCTACTGCCCAACTGCCAACCCCTAATCCCCAGTAAATAATTTGAAACAAAACAACAATGCCAAGAATACAAAGAGTCACAGGCAATAGATGAGTTTGGTATTGTTAGGCTGATTCTGCTGTAGCCTCTACTGGGATAGGAACTGGTGTGCAACCTGTTTCTGAGGAAAATGTGGAGAGTTCCCTGTCCCTGTTCCATGGTCTGGAGGAAGAGATGAACACAAGGACTATAGAAGCATGTCCATGTTTATAACTTGCAGCACAGTATGATTAGGATTTGCAAGAACCCTGATAGTAAAATAAATAAGAGATTTCCCATGCATTTTGCTTCTGGTATGATATTTGAAGTAAATTTTAATCATTACACCTGAAGAAGTAATTTCTTTTTTAGACATCCATGCTGAGATAGAAATGAGTTTTGGCTGATGTTTGGGCAGTATTACTAAGCTGTGTGTTAGGATATGTCTTCAGACAGATGTGGTCTTGACCTTTGATAAGCAAATTGTCACCAAGGTGGAAGTCAGGGCATTATGTAAATCTGATACTACATCCAAGCTAACAGAACAGTACTCCAAACTTCTCCAAGCTCTTGTGCTCCATAGCATGGCACTGCAGTACCAGTGTGCTTATCATGAATGAGGCCCATCAGTGCCTCATTCATGCATGATTGGGTGGAAACTGAAGTGGAAAGCTTAAAAATAACATTTTCAAGATTTTGCATAAAACTCCCATAGAATGACTTTGGTAACAGTGCATAGTTTTAGAATGGAAAGATGAAAGAAAGATGTCTTTAAATGATATACACCTATCTTTGAACTGTTGTCTTCCTATACGCTTCAGTTTTCTAAGTGGATTAGTTTATATACAGGAAGCATATCTATTCATTCATACATGAGTTAGTTGCTTTATTTTCTATGTGATTTCAACAGAAGAGTAAAATAAAGGACCAGCAATTCTGAAAAAAATTAAGTTTTTCTTCCTCTCAGTCCAGGATCCTTCATGGTTTAAAACCATAAATATTTTCTATTTCCAATGATTCTCCCATTATAATTCGCTAAGGATTAGTCAAACCTCCACTTCTGTTGAAATGTCCTACTTAAAACATATTTTTACTTTATAACATTCTCAAAGATCTCAAAAAAAATTTCACAATGTATGATAATGAATTGCAGAAAAAAGAAACAGATATCCTTTCAAAAATATTTGAAAGAAATGTAATTTATTGAAATTAAAAACTACATCTGAAAAGAAATTCAAGTGCCACTTTGTAACAATTTATAATAAATTCTCCAAAGAAAGCATAAGTGCAGTTGAAGTAATTGGAGACAACTAATCATTTAACTTAGTCAATATTTTGTATAAGAACTTTTACAGAAATAATATTGAAGATGTTCAGCTCAGGCAAATTCACCAGCAGAACTAAATTTATAAAAAGCAATGTAAAATGAGAACTGAAATTGCATATTTCTGCAGAAGAATATTCAAGATTGGAAAGTCTATTTCACAAATAATTTTCATGAGAGCTTTATAACAAAAGAAAAGCTGAAGAAAAAATATAAGCCATCTATACAGCACATTAACATTTATTTCTGCTACTAAATCTTCAATGTTTCCTCTTACATTAATTTAGCTGCTAAGTTCGTCTTATCAAATACAGATCTACAAAATGTTGTCTCAGACATGACAGTATCCAGTCCTTACTCCTTATCACTGAGTACTGATTGCCCTGCATTTATTATCTTATAACTTCCCTCTCCACTCTCAAAATTAGCAGTTAACATGATTGTTTTCCTGTGGTTACTGCTCCTTTTTTTCTCACAAATATGTCCGTTCCTGTTACCTTTCTGAGAAGAGCATGTATTTCATTCTTTCCTTAAACTCTTCAAGGTCTGTCTTTTCAATAGTGTCTTAAATTGTCTTCATACAGCTCAGATGAAAAATAAAACTACATTTCTTGCAAGAGCATAGTTAACCTTATTCCTTCACTGAAGTGTTTTATGTACTGGTAATTTATCTCAACATTTACTTACATGGAGCTTCTAGTGCAACTAATAATCAACCACAGGAGTGGAAATAAATCATAACCTGGCAACATTTCTGCATATGATGTCTCATTCACACTGAAAACAAGATTAATCTCACCCATCTTTATATGTGCAGATGTAAGAAAATGAAGTAAAAAGTAAGTAAAAATAAATAAAAAGAGAGAGTGAGGCTCACAAAGGCATAATTCAACTAATTTATTTTAGATTTCCTTTAGATGGCTCTATGTGCTTAGAATAAGTGAATAATAATATTTCAGATATAAACATCTATGACTTGATTCCTTTGCTTGCACTTAAACACCCAGTGTTCTTTGAGATGTCTTAGGCTATTCTGCATGGATGTGACAGGAGTCTTCTTGAAAGGTCTGGCTCTCTATGTGTTCCCTGTATTATCCTATGAAGATGTTTATTCTGCCTTAGGAACTCTCAGATGATTACAACTGATTTGAAGTTCAGGATATATACATTTTAATATCAGTGTATGAGGCAGGGGCCAAATTTAGTTATCCAACATAAGTACTGAATCTTATAGCTACTAAAGCTTATAGCAATCTGCCTGGCTTCCAATTGTTGCTCCAGAAAGGCATTGGTCTCCATAAGTCCTTTGTAATAACTTCCAGCAGCTATTTTTAAGTCTTCTTAAATAAAGCTAGATGCATTTGTATAGCAAACTGAAGAGCTCCTTAGATGTGGAAGCTGTCATTATATCTAACAGAGTACCAGAACCATTCTGTTGCCTAAATGGTGCTGATTAGCAGTGTCTGAAATGTCCCAGGTTATCCTAGCCTACCTCCAGTTGTTACCTTGGAATAGCATATATTTCCCTTCTGTCCCATGTAGTGCCCAATGGCCTCATGCATGGCTCTGTCATGCCAGTACAACACAATTATATAGTTATCTAAAATTTCACCCCAGATCAAAATTTTCAGTGTTGTTAAAGGTGTTGTTATTCAAATCAAATGAAGTTTCATTTACCAACAGGTGGGCATCCATCTCCGTGCATTCCCTAGGATATCCAGGAATAATACCGAATGGAGACCTACACAGTTTTGGCCCAGCTACTGGAAGCCAGACCCTGGAGCAAGAAAAATAACTCCAGGTATATGAAGTTTTGGAAACTGTGAAGGTAACTTAAGGTGCTTTGTATAAAGGTGCCCATAGGCTCCCTTGAGGGCATTGACTAATTTTCCATTGAGCATAATAGTTGCATAAATGCCTCTTTCACAGGACCACACTTTCATTTAGAAGTTTTAATTTCAAGCTGCTTTCTTATTTGATCAAATAATCTAATCAGTTTAGACCAAAATCATGAAGTACATTTTAAATAATATCAGTTCTCAAATTAGACTGCCATACTGTGATCAATAAACTAAGTCACAGAAAGAATATCAGAATTGCAGTCTTTAAACTGACCTTAGTAGGGAACATATTCAGTCTGATTTTAAGTATAGCAAAACTTAGACCACACACTGGAGGAATGGCATAAAGATACTTTTTCCCTTAGACACTCATTTTTCACTGTGTAAAAAATAAAATTTTCACACTTTTCTAACAATTTAAAAATTACTTATAGTTAACCATTGAAGATATTATGTCAGTTTATTAGTGTTTGAATGATATTACAGTGATACCTGAGTGGTTATTGAGGAGGATGTACTGATTCTAATTTAATCAATAGTGTTATTTTGAGGGTACACAGAGTAGAAGCTTTACTAGCACTTCAGGCTAAATATATATTTTGAATGTAAACTTTCCCTCTTTAACACTCCCATGCAACACTTGCTGCTTCTGGATTTTTTTTTTTTTTTTTTTTTTTTTTTTTTTTTGACATTTAAATACAGAGAATAATTTAAAGCATATCAGTATCATCTAAGAGAACATCCTGCTTTAATTTTATAATTAAAGAAATTTAATTATAAAATGCCGCCATGCCTGCCTGAAGCTCCCTGGCTTTGCCTGCCCAGCGAGGCACAGTCAGCAGCAGAGGACACTCCCCTGTTTCTCGAGGAGATTCAGGGAGTGGCTAAGACAAAGTGCTTCGCTGTTTGCCTTGTAAGGAGGAGAGGTGGCAATGAGGGAGTCGACTCAAGGCTGGGCAAACAGTCTCAGGTTTAATGCAAGCTCCGGGGAGTTCTGAATGCCATTGTCCCAGCGGCCAAAAGTGGCCTCGAGGCTCTCGCAATTGTCTTAAGTATTGGGGTGGTAACTAGAGGGAAGGGACACCCACCACCCAATGGGGGGATCTGGGGGAGTGGAAGGTGGAGGGACAGACAAACACACAAATCAATGGGGGAAGTTCAAGGGAGGGACCCCTGGCCCTTGTCCACTCGATGCCCAAGGTGGAAGAATCTGGGAGAGCGGGATGGGGAGCCGAGTGATGGACAGGGTACCAGGGAGGTGACAAGGGAATGACTGAGCATTTCCAGGGAGATTGGCATTGAGGGAAAGGCGGGAAAGCCCAGGGTGGAACCACCGGGAGAAAATGGGGGGTGAAGGGGCAAACCATTACAGAGCTGTTACAGAGATATAAAAACATAATACAACAATAAAAGTATTGTCTTACACTCTGCTGTCATTTTATTAATGATTCACCAGCTATCTCCATTATCACTTTGTAAGTTCCAGTTGTAACAGAGCAGCATGCTTTTTATTATATTATCTGTATACAGGCTCTTTTTGGTTCTTAACTCTGTAAAAGAACTGTGAATGATTGAAGGTGTGAAAAAAAAAAAAAAGGAAAGAACACTTGCTTTTTAGAATGTTTTCAGGATTTAATTAATTATAAGTTATTCAGATTCTCCAGGTTTCATTAAAAAGTACAAAAAAAGAAAAATTATTGCATGGTATTTACAGCATAGTGATGTTTTTCCATAGCTCATATATATATTCTGTTTATTCAGGTGTTGACACTAAGCGTACAGCTTGGTGAATCTGTTTTGATTTCACTTCCCACCTATCTGACAAGCATTCATGTCAGACAAGAATTCAAGCTGCATGAAACTTCTTTGCTCCTTCCATGAGTTCCAAAGCTAGATATAGGTACAGGTAAACAGGCATACATGCGAAACAGGAAATTATGGAAGTTTATTATTTTCTCATACAATAAGGTGCTCTCTATGTAATAAAGTATGAGCAAAATGGAAGGCTTAGGTAATTTTGCAACTGTATTCTTAAAAATGCAATAAAAAATATTACATAGTAGCTTATCTTTAAACCCATATACACCTATATGCCATGCATGTTAGCATGTTGGTTGCATGGTGTCTGAAAGTTGAAGAGAGATGAATTCAGATAGATGGGGAAAAGTTAGAAACTTTTGGTTCAACCTGAAAAGTTAGCCTTGCCATCAATTGCATTACAGGATGACAGATCGCTGGGGACACAGTCCCAGCATGGCCAGCAGATCCAGGGGGATTGGGACAGGCTGACAAGCTGAAATATGAGTTCATGGGCATCTTAGTGTGTTCTATAATGCCAACAGAACCTTAGTACTGGGCTTCCTTCTGAACTGTCCATTCTGAACACTTTCCATCTGAAAGTGCTTGTTCCTTTCAAAACAATGCTGAAGACTCATGCTATCTCTTTTGTCTTTTAATATATGTTTGCCAGCATTCTTTAACTCGGATGTGCTAATTCTTGACCAGCTCTTGCCAGTGTTTGTCCTAAGCAAGATACACAATTCTTTCTCCTCCATTAGCTCCAGTCATTCTAGCTGGCATTATTACACAAACACTACTGGTGACAGCTAAGCACCTTCCCTGTGCCCCTTTTTCCTCTCCAGAGCCATGGGACTCTGTCTGATCTCGTCTTTAAGATACAGACCTTTCACAGCAGCAGAAGTGAAGGAAATGGCTGTACAGCAGAAACATTCATGATATAAACAACATGAAAGCCATTCTCCACTGCCTCTTCAAATCAGGTTAGGATGGTAAACTAAGATGTATACTTGGTTTCAGCTCCCTTCAAGATAAGTTAATTTGAATAAGGCAGCAGTTGTGAGTAGTTAGGCTCAAATCCTCTTTTTGTTTTCCTGAATACTTAAGTGAACACCTTTAGTATTAGTCTTTTACTACAGAAATTTACAGAAATTAAAATGAAACAGTTGCTGCTGTTTATATAACATTTTAAAGTGTTGTTGTACATTTTTATTGTTTTCTATATAACCTTTTCATTACTAGATAAGCATATGTTTTATATAACATCAACAACTAATACTAAATCACTGGTGAAAATTTCAGTACTAATTAAAATCAATGGTATTAGTTTATGCAGAGAAAATAAAATAATCCCTTTGGACTGCAAAAACTCTCATACAAATCAACAAAGAAATGAGCAAAAAAGAAGATTTCAAAAGCTTTCTTAATTCTTTGTATCAAACTCTGCATAGAAATCCCAAACCCAGAATTGCTGTCTTTCTTATTGGAGAAAACTGCCTCTTGCCTTCCGTTTTTTCCCCTCAGAAATACAATATTTTTGTTGTGTTTTTCTCTTTTGTTTTTTTACCTCTCTCTCTTGAGTAAATCAGTTTTATGACATTGTAGTCACAATAAAAAGATGTGTCAGTATTCATGCTCTTCCTGGAAAGGATGGTTTAGTCATTATTCTAGACAAATAAAGACATTTGTGTAAAATTAATGCAACTTTCCCTGGAAAAACTGCACTTCAGAATTTAATTTTCTATTTTATTTTCCCATTGTAAAAATACATCTTAGGCTGTGAATATTTCCACTGACATTCCTGAGACTCCAGCATTTTCTTTCCATAAGCAAGATAACTCTGTGGCTTAAATTTAACATAGTTTTTACAATTGTGCACTTATTTTTGTATGTTTGATGCCACATTAATGGGTAACAATGCAGTTCCTTGTACTGAAGGGGTTGGTATAAATTATCCATTCCAAGCAGCTATAGGGCTGAATTTTTCTACTAATTTTTCTAAGGTTAAAGAAAGACAAAGTCCTCAAAAATTTTATTCTTCCATTGTCTGATTGAGACAGTAGTAATAGTTGCAGAGTAGAGCCTCATTATTGGGAAATATTAAGCTATGTCATAACATATCATGATCTACATTTTCAAAGTAAATATGTTGCCCAGAGCACACAGAAGGACATTGTCTGAGCTCAACTTTAGAAATAAAGTCTTTCAACAACTCTATGAAAAACAAGTTGTGAAAATTGATTATTCTTGAAACTGGTATCTCATGTAAATAACTACAAGGATCTCCTTAAATTAAAGAAATACAAATGAAAACTGTCACTAACTTTTCTTCATCTTCTTTTATGTGATTTATGTACCCCATTAAGCCTTGCGTGAAAATCAGCAGCATGTTAACTGAGCTGTTTTCTTCTCTACTTTAGACACTTTTAGCTTTTTAAAACATCCCCATTTCAACAAAAGGACCAAATTAGTATTTGGGAAAATAAAAGTTTGTTTCAATATATATAAACAGAAACTGGCATCTCCCCTCCCACTATAATTTGTGCACACTGTGTACTGTGTTTTCATTACTTCTTTGGTCAATAGTTGGTTTTGTTTTTCCTTTTTAGTGGAAGCCTTGTGCATATGTGTCAATGCTCATACAATTGCATAGCATGCCTAGGTGTTCACGTGTGTGTACTTAAGCTGATCATATGTGTGTGTGACTGGATGTGGGTTGAACCCAATGTCACCAGTTTTAGAAATGTTCATTAGCCTTTGATACACTTTGGCTACATTTTTCCATAAAGTACAAAAAAAATAACATCTATTTGAAGCCATCTTGCTGAGAGCTAGTCCCACCACTGCTGGCAGTAATTGTTTGCATGTGACCTTGCTTTTTAATTATGCTGAAATTGTATTAAGGAGCAATCTGCAGGCAACCATTCTGGTCTGCTCACTTGAATGCGATTTATTCAGAACTTTCCTGTATGCTTTGTCCATCATTTAATCTCAGTTTCTAAGGGAATTAATCTTGAGTTTCTTAGCTTCTAAATTATTAAAGTAAACACAGGCAAGAATGTAAAGGGAGAAGAAAGAACCATAGGAATCTTTCTCCCCTTTTATTCTTTAGGGAAAGGTACGTTCAGTGCAATGAATAAAACTATCTTTCATGTGGAAATACTGCTTTACTGGCAATGCAGAGTACTTTATTTATGAAGATGAGTAAGCTAATGCTCATTAAGAAGAAATATAATGAAGTGTGGTTTTTTTTTTTGTTTTTTTTTTTAAGTCCTAGAATTTTATAAAGACATCTGGGATTTGAAATATGATGAAAAAATAAAGTGATAAGTTTTCATTACCAGAATAACAAAAAAAAAACCAAGGGAATGCTTAAAATTAGTTTATAGGTTGAGATACTAGAAGAGTATCCCTACTTCCTAAATGCAAAAGTGATATTGATCAGTAGTATAATTAAGGCTAAGATACTCTCTCTAGAAAACTGAATGAAGTAGCAGAAAATTTTTTTTAAAAAGAAGAAAAAAAAAACAGGAAAAAAACCAAACTGGGGACATGGAGCTACACCAGCCTTGCCTTCACTGGGCTGCTGAACTAAGCAAGCCCCTAAGACATCTGATGCACATTTACAGTCTATTTTATACCTTCTTATGTCTTTTTCTCATAAAACATATGACTGCTGAGAAAACCTATTGTCAGACTTGAAATGGGAATACGTAAATGTGTCCATGGTACTTTTGGACATTGCTGTACAGACAGCCACTTCCCACAAAGAGGCCTCATATAGCAGATTTTTCTATTTATATTACAATGGATTTTTTGTTGTTATTGTTGATATTAAGCTCCAATTATTCTTCCTCACATTTTGCAGCATTTATTTTTACTTTATGTTCATTAGCCTGCTCTTCAAGGTGAATTCACACTTTCTAGCCATTTGTCTGATTTTCATTGATACATTAGATTTTCTTCAACTTTATGTAAATTTGTTTGTTTTGCACAACCTAGCTTTTGGTAGTGGGGGGGCCACAGAGGTGGCTTCTGTGAGAAGCTGCTGGAAGCTTCCACCATATCCAGCAGAGCCAATCCCTGATGGCTCTGAAGATGGACATGCTGCTGACCAAAGCCGGGCCAGTTAGAGAGGTTGGTAATGCCTCTGTGATAACAGAATTAAGAAGAAAATCAAAACAAAGTGGGGCACATCAGAGAGGAGGAGGAGGTGAGAACATGTGAGGGAAAAAAAACTTGAAGACACCAAGGTCAGTGGAGAAGGAGGGTAGGAGGTGCTCCAGGCACTGGAGCTGAGATTCCTCTGCAGGCCATGGTCAGACCAGGGTGAAACAGCTGTATCCTTATAGACCATGGGTCCATGGGGGATGGAGAGATCTGCCCAGAGCCCGTAGGGGAGGTGCCCACGTCTGAGCAGGTGGATGCCTGGAGGAGGCTGTGATCCTGTGGGAGACTTGGTGGAGAGAGGGAGCCCTGCTTCCAGGCTGGAGCAGCCTGTCCTTGGAGGACTGGACTCTGTGGGAGGAGATACCCACACCACAGCAGTTTTGTGAAGACTGTTTGCCCATGGGAGGGGCTCACATTGCAGCAGTTTTGGGCATATTGCTGCTTGGGAGATTGGAGCCATGCTGGAGAAGTCCATGGAGAACGGTCTCCCTTGGGAAGGGACACCACGGTCTCACAGTGGAAGGTCTCCTCTCCCAGAGCAGCGGAAGAGAACCTCAGGTGACAAGCTGACTAAAACCCCATGCCGTCATTCCCTGTGCTGTCAGTGGGGAGGAGGCAGGGGGCTGGGGGGAGGGGGGGGGGGGCGGGGGAAGGTGTTTTACAGGCTTATTTTACTTCTCATTATCATTCTCTGATTCTGTTAGTAATAAATTCATTTTGCACCTTTAAGCTCAGCTTCTTTTGCCTTTGAAGTGTTTTGTCCTGGTCCTTATCTCAATTCACGAACCCTTTGCTATTTTTTTTCCTCTCCTCTGCCCAGCTGTGGCAGGAGAGTGTGAGCAAGTGGCTTTCATGGGTGCCTGGCATTGAGCCAGTGTCAAACCATGACAATCACAAATAAATTTCTTTCACACATTCTTTTCCCCTGAAAAAATAATACATGAAATTATTAAACAGAATCACTCTTGAAGCTTATCTTACCTGAATACCTCTAATAGCCTGATTCTGAAGCACACTGTCCATCTCAAAAACTACTTGCATCACATAATTCTTACTCCAATTCTCACCTTCTCCCAAATAGCTAATGTGATTATTAAATCATTTTGTGTTTTACTACACAAAATGATTTAATAAATCCAGGCCAGCAACTTTTTCTGTGTTCCCATTTTCTGTAAAATTTCTTATCAAGAAAACCATCAAACTTACAGTTATATACTTGCAATAAATGCAAGTGCATTGTTAATGTTTCCTCTTTGTAGTGTAGACATTGTTGAAGACTTGGCCATACACTAGTTTTGAATTGGAGAACTGGATGTTGCAACCTGGATTGGAAGAAAATTAGTTTGATTTTAGAATAAGACCTTGATCAATTAGGGAAGTGATTTAATTAATTAAAATAGTGCATGTTAAAGAAAATACTGAAAAGACAACACAATATAACATATAGGTTTTAATTAAAATACTAGATAAAATTTTGGTGAAATCAAAGAAAATAGAATAACTTAATTATGAACATTATTTATATAAGTGTCTCTTAAACAAGTTGTGGCAACTGTATAGGAAGAATAACATGTAAAACTAAGCATTAGTAGAGCAAAATATAAGGAGATGGAGACACTAAGGATGAAATGTTCATTTTGCTAAATTAATTATACTTCATGATGAACAATCTTTCTCCCATCCAAGAAAATACTCCATACATCAAAAGCAAGTCAGAAGCAATCCATTGTCCTGTGAGAAACATAATACATTGATGTGTTCTGCTGGAAAACATCCCAGGGTACTCAGAAACTGAAGTACTGAAATAAAGAATATTAATGATAAAACAAAACTGGGTGCCTGGTATAGAATCTATTTTTATTTATTCTGTACAGATACACAATTATGTCCTTTGCTAACCTGTGTATCATGATAGCTCATTAAGAAGAGAAACAATGGCAAACAATTTTGATTATTTTTTTTTAATTGTCTATGAAGGGATAACAACTTTGACAAATAATATGAATTTTTTTTAAATTAAAAAAAAAATCAAGTGGAGCAATTTGAATACTTCCAACAGTGGTTAATTGCCATAAAACATGAAAAAAATTATTTAGGCCATGTATAAACGTGATATAAAATGAATACATTCTTGAATGCAATAACATATTTGTGGTTTAATACTAATTTTGAATTTAATCTAATTCCATTTCCAGTTTAATAAATGCCATTGAAATACCAGTCATTTAACAAATGTTCTGTAAATCTCAATCCACATGTTATAGCATGGATATGTCTGATCAAAAGTGTTGACTTTGCTATTCCACTATGGGCATTGTTTATACTAATTTAAATAAATGGAGCAATGTTATAATACAAAATACCTACGAAAGACACCTTCAGGTCTAGCACACTACCAGCACCCTATAAGTGTCAGAAACAGGTTCAATTAACAGAGTGTGATGAACGGCATAGGTATTTTTATTAAAAAAAATGCTTTAAGAACCTAAGAATAAATATCCTTAAACTTTGATGGTGAATGCTTACCATGACTTCCGCTGTCTTAGAATCTGGAGGTTTTAATTCAATTGCCCACACAGAGGCACCTCTAAACATTTGAATTTGCAAGGTATCCTACCTCAGATCCATCTGTCCTTTCAGAAAAACAGGAATTGTCTTTATGTTCTCCTTCATATGTCTGCAAGAATATCTCAGACACCCTACAGCACCCCAACTCAAACAGACTTTAGGTGTGGATAGCAGAAAGGTGTTCTGAGTTTTACTTTTGTGCTAATCATCCTAGACTCCTTTTAGTCAGCAGGAGAAATAAAGGCTCTGTGGGGCGATTAATAGAAATTTGAGCACTGATCTAAAACTATGTGAATTTCCTTGTCTAAACCAATCTATTTACTGCCTGTAAAATTAGCCTTGGTAAATCGTGGACAAAAATGATCCTAACACTGAATATTTGAATGTCTAAGGTCAAGGAAGAAAAGTCCTGCCTCCCCCAAGACTCTATCTCGGAAGGTAGAACTTACTTACTAGGTCCTTTAAGCTTTGCAACACTGAGGAGGAATACATTAGTCTAACTTCACATAATACTCATTACAGCACAATAATGAGAGAACAGTCTGTCTGTCTTCACATCTTCACTAAGATCTTTTCTTATTAGTTCCCTTAAAGTTCACATAGCTTATGTCATCTGTTTTCTTTCTAGTACTTTAGAAAGTCTTTGTCTTAAAGGTCAATGCCATAGAAAACCATTTTTACTGCTAGAGGGAAGCTGTAAACCATCTCAGAAGTTCATAGGACAAAACAGCTAAAGAATATTCCTGAATTCAGTTAAGGTTTTACAGTGTATAACTTCTCAGTGAAACACTTCAGGCTGTTCAAAATTGCACCAGAAATACATATTTGATTGCCATGTTGTATATGACAATAGTATTAGAGTGGATTTCTCCACATCCATCAAAAATGCTGCATTGAAATATTGGCAGCTTGAATCTGCTTGTAACTGTAATATATTTGATTAGTCTCCTTATCTTCAGGTTATAAAACTAATGGAAAGATACATTTCAATTTAATTTAATCATCATGAAGGACTTCACCATCAAAAGTTTGTAGTAGTGTACGACTGTCCTATTGTTTGTAAGGCCTTAGTGCTACATCTGGTCTGTAGAATCGAGGAATCCAGAACTCTGAAGATAGCACTGCCACATCACTACTGACTGTAGGTGGAGCTAAGAAAATAAGTTGTGCAATAAAGTTCAGAAAGCACTAAGACTTCAAAGAGTTCTAAGACGCAGTAGTAAAGGACATGATGAAAGTGCAGCTTAGTAAGACCAGCACAAGCGTCACAGAAGAGCGCAGTGAACCTTGCACTGGAGAACTGTGAAATGATTCCACAAAACTGGTATCAAACATGATCAGTCTAATCTTATCTCCATTAATATATGTGTGTACTTATTCTGTACAATGAGACATAGAATACATTATGTTTTGTTTATGATCTAGAATGACTAAAATTTACAGCTGCCTCCTGTACACAACATGGGACTGTAACATTTTGGGCACAGAAATAGTCAATTAGGTTCATACATTTTGCTCCTCTAAATATTGCTTTGGGACTGACCTAGTTGGGAATCTTAGTGTTCACCTAAAATTCCATCAGCTTAGTGGGTTCTAGGCTTATGTATATACATGTAGGAAAAGATAATGTACGCTATCTACACGCTTAAATCACACAATAGATGAAGATTCAATATTGTGAAATATTTCCGAAATCTTGTTACAGGAGAATTCACATACATATTCAGCATTATTAGCAATTAAATTTACATGTTCATCTTCATCACAGAGAAGAACGAAGTTCTGCACCTTGGAGAGAGTGACCATATGCCTGAGAACAACATAAAATGGCTGAAAAATAGTTTAGCTGAAAAGGACTTCAGTGTTACTGCAGGGAACAAGATTATGGTAAGCCCAAAGTGTGCCTTTCATTGAAGGTTCAGTGTATAGTGGGCTGCATTAGGAGGAGAACCAAGAAGTTGAGTTAAATTATTATCCCATTGTTATTATCTTATCTTGGCCCTGGGGAGGTTACATTTGAATTACCAGGCCCAATTCTATTTTACTTAGCCCCATGGCAAAAACACCTCAAAAAAAAAAAAAAGGTTGAGCAATTGAGCAGGGCCCAGTGGACAACTACCAAGATGGTGAGAAAACTAGAGCATGATCTATGAAGGAGGTCAAACTGAAAGAACTGGATTCATTTAGTCTGGTAGAGAGGGGCCTAATGATCTGACATTATAATTTCTTGGAGGGGAGTTTCAAAGAAAGCAGATTCAAATGCTTCCCTGTAGTTGCAGATGGTGTAGCAGAGTTGTTTTGAGGGGGAGATTAAACATCAAGAAAAACCTTTCCAGCTGTCAGAAAGTTCATCACTATAAAATATTGTCCAGAGGGGATGCATTAAAAACCATGTCTGTGGATTTTTCATGCTTCAAATCTAACTGATCTGGCTTTGTCTTGATGATAATCCTCTTTTGAGAATGATAATGGACAAGGCATCTCTAAAATCAGCCTTAAGTAAGCATTTCTGGTTTTCTATCTTGCATGGAGAACAGCATCTATTTATGCTCTGAGGACAGCATAGCCCTTTTACTTGAATTCTTTAGATTTTAAATTTAATTTTATTATTTCACTATTTTAAAATAATTTTCTCAGGATAAGAGAAACATTAAGAAATCTTTTTTATCTATCCTTATTTTTCGGTTACATATTTATTATATTAAATAACATTATTCTATTTCTTTACTTGGCATTAGGTACAGCTGAGGAAAAATATTTGGGAGGCTGGTTTTTCTCAGTCTGTCTGAGCCTCATAAATATTTTTAAAACTTAAAATAGTTCATCCAAAAAGAATGAATGGACACAACATTGAAATTTAATGTTTACAAATGGAAGTAACTTGGTCATCTCTTTTAATGCGAAACTTTATCATAGAGTTACCACATATATGGCTACTTTTGTTCACGACTTTTAAGTGACACAAATATTCTCTTTTGATCCATCAATTCTTAACCTAACTTCAACTATATAAATGTACATTTGTATGAGTAATTTTCATTATTGAGAAGAAATCATAGCAGCATCTCCTTTGAAAGTACTTTATCTTTTTATTATGTTTTTACATGTTTATCTGGAATAGCCTAAATGTAATGGCTTTGTTATATGTATTGAATTATGCTCTCTGCTCGGGTAAAGAAGTGCAGTGGAAAATAGACTGAAGTGTGGCTTCATTCAAAAATGCTAAATTTTAGTCTGTATAGGTAATTCAAAAGATTTTGATTTTATTCCTAATGTTTTTATTTTAACCTAAAAATGCTTTATAACAAAAATGGAAAAAGATTAATGAGTGATTGAACTTGAAGAATCTTGGATACACAAATGAGGGTCATACAGTCCCTCAAATATTAATTCATCTGTGATGAACCATCTGGTTTTCTTATTTTTAATTAAAAAAAAATCAATTTAGTCAGCTACCCACCTGAATTGCCAATATATGAAATCCAACTACAGACTAAGTCTTCTTGTTTGATATTTATGAATTGCACTTCAAAACAGAGACTTGTGTTTTAGTCACGTACAATGTAGCTAATAAATATGCAGGGAATGAAAACATACATAAAAATATAACTAGAGTGACATACTTATTTAGATTTAGAGGTAAAGATCCCAAGACAGAAGTCTAGCTTTTCCCTTTCTCATTTAAATTATTATTGAATTCAAATTCAAACCTTTCCAGAAAATGGGAAACAAAGACACACTGCCAAGGCATAAAAAATCCTTAAGCAAAATATTATTGACACAAAAAGATACCTTGAAATTTCAGACAGCTCATAACAAAGAAGGGACATTAAGCTTCTGAGAATTTCAGAGGGGACAGGAAGTCCTGGCACCATCTTTTTCATGGAAAATTTCATATGTAGTTCAGTCACACAACTTGAAAGACTATCTAATCTGGATCAGAAATGCCATAGGAATCTCACATCGAGGCCATCTGTGACTAATAGTGTAGGAGGGACCGTGGTTTTGACCTTGTTGTACACCTGGGACAAGGATAGACTGCTACAGGCAGTAGGGAAAAATGAAGAGGTTATGTTTAAGGGCATGAAGATATTATTCCTTCTTGATGTAGGTCCAACCTCAGTTAAAAGAAGAGAACTGAATGAGAATTAAAAGGCTTCCATGAAAGGAAAGGTTATGGTCACAGTGCTCTGTCTTGCAAACTGAGAGCAACTTTTAATAACTGCACACTGGCTGAGTAAAATGGCAGCAAATAAGCTTTCATACAGTCAGAAAAGAAAGCACCTAGGAAGACCCTGAAAGTAAAGACTGTGGAGAATGAATACATTGCTGTTTGGGCCTACTTGCATCTCTAGTTTTACATGGTCTTCAAACATCACATGGTCTGTTGTAAGCTTTATTCAGAATGTCCTGCTAAGTCTACAGACACTGCAATCTTAAACAAGTAGGTAAAGGTCATATGTTAAATATATAGCGTCTACTTTGGTATTCTTTAAAGCTAGTATCAGTAGTGGAATTTGGAGCGCCTTCTTGCTCTCATGTGTATATTGATAGGAAATAGAGACAACTTGTTTTGTCTTTTTTAACCAAATAACTGATTAGAAATCTACTGTATTTGTAAACTTTTCTTCTACAAAAAGCAGAAGAAAAAGAAAAAAGAAACATTTCTTTGCACAGTTACACCATTTTTTTTCTTCTCCAAATGTCAAGCAAGTATTGGTTATGTGCTAATTTCAGTTGTTAATAAGATTTTTTTAATTGCCCTTACTAGCAGCTCTGAAGATTATAATGTTAATGAGGATTTAATATTTGTTATTTTTCTCAAATTATTAATAATATTTTTTCATAGGTATAATAATATTTCTAATGGTTTATAAAGAACTTATATAATGTACCTATTTAAGACATTTCTTTTCTTGATACAATTGCATATATATTCCAAAACATATAGGCCTCTTTTCTAATGCAAAGACATATCAAACTCATATTTATTTTGCTATCTACTCTCCCACCAACACCTGCCTGAACTGTGTTTTTTTGCAAGTTTTTAATTTGCCCAAGTTAATAACTAAATTTTGTATTGTTTCTTTTGTTGTTTTGGAATTTTTTTCTTCCAAAGGAAGCCACTTTTTAAATTTATATATATATGTTTTAATCTCCTTAGATTAAATGTTCATGTTTTACTTTACCTTCAGAAGACCTTAGCAGTATGATTTATTTTTCTCTTTCAAAGTTTTTTTAGTTCACAGTCTTTTTGCCATCAAATATTACTTCATTTCAATTTGAGAGCTAGATGTGAGGTGTGTCAAGCTATTTAAGTACATTTATGCTGTAATTACAGAGAACCATACTTTGTCCAGAGAATAAAGGAAGAAAGAAAAGGAAGGGTTTAAGATATTTTCTAACAATCCTTTTCTCTGTAGACAATAAACAGATACATGACAATAGAAAAGCAAGCAAATTATAATGTTCTTCTTTCTTTTTTAAAAGGAAAATTATAGAAGTCTTCATTAAATGTATTTGCTGCATATATTGACAGGAGTATTCAAGATGATTATTTGTTCTTATTTAACCAAAAATACCAGGAATAGTTTTCTCTTTTCATTTCTTTTATTTCTTTTAATTCATAGTAGAGATGATGATTTATTTCCAATGAATGTGGAATGCATAGAATCATAAGAACAATCCTGCAAATACTAACAGTAAGACAAAAACATAATCGGTATGAAACTAAAAATGCTTTCTAGTACTACCCTTTATTTTTAATTGGAATACATGTGATAGAAGAAACTTTACAGAAAAGGATAACACAGTGATGTTCACTAATAAGGTAGAAGCCAGGAAAAATCCACTGAGAAATTACCACATGACAAAATGCCTCAAACTTGGAAATGATACTGAATATTTCAAGAGAATGTTCACATCATTGTTATCCATGGGACAATTACTTTGTTCCCTGGCTGATGGTTCAACCATATGGCCATTTCAGCTGTTTGTAATCAAGTAAATATGTCTTTTATACTAGAAATTCATCAAGCAGACTTGATTTGAGACTTACACCATTTTAGTTTGAATAAGACAGCTCTTATTTTTCATTTCCTTTCATTATAGAGAAGCTAGAACAGATTATAAATACCCATAAAAGACAAAAATAACCTATAAAATCACCCAGTATTTCTTACAGTTAGCTCCTGAACATACATCTCTTAAAAGCTGTTGCATGTACAAAACCGTATTAAACTGAAAATACTGAATATATTTCTTTAAATTAATTTCCTTAATCTAATATCATATTAATTCCAGTAATTACAATAATTTCTAAAAGGAAGAAACATTATTAGAAAGGTAAAATTTTAATTTCATTAAACAAACATTAAATTAACTTTAAGCCCTAGAGCCAGTCTTTTCTTTTTCTTTTCTATAGGGTCTTTCATTAATTTTGAATCAAACACATTCTATGAGGGTGCATTATAATAACTCACACTTTAATTAAAAAATCTCATTTTAAATAATTTTCTGTTTAAATTTTCTGGGCAATGAACCTGCTTATTCGTGAGAAACTAAAGTCAGAGCTCATTTTACTTAATGGAAAAGTTAAGTCTGTGACAGAACCTAGAATGAATTCCATTTACTTTTACCTTAAAGTTACA
Organism: Vidua chalybeata; assembly: GCF_026979565.1. NCBI lineage: Eukaryota > Metazoa > Chordata > Aves > Passeriformes > Viduidae > Vidua > Vidua chalybeata. The sequence continues at coordinate 46,379,900 of NC_071531.1, read as the reverse complement.
CATGCTGATAAAACAACAAAAATTGCATCTTTGAAAATTAAATTCAGAAATACTAAATTTGACTAATTAATGGAAAATGAAATAATTAGAGGTGGGTTTAAAGTTTTAATTTATATATTAATACAATGTACCAACATGTCCTTAACTTGTTTTAACCATGATTAATTTTGAAATATGGCTTTGAATGATAAACATTGTAAAGGATATTTTCTTTTGATAAAGAGTATTTATCTAGGAATTGAAACATATTTCATGGCTGTTAGTCTTCCAGGAGATGATATGCTGGTCAAATGTTGACTCTTTCATACTAGGTATACCTAAATTAAAAAAAAAAATATTGTTATCAATTACTTACAGACTATGTAGAGGGCAAACATTTAGGCTGCCTAGTGTTATCCTATGTATTAGTGGCACAGAAGCATTAAAAATTTCCCATAGTGAAAGTTTGAGTAATTTGGTTCTTTCAAGGATTATCAGATGATCAGGACTGTCATTAATTATCATTAATAACTTTCTTTAATTTCTGGAGATGTTCTGCACTGTCAGGACAAAGCCTCTCTGATAAAAACTCTCCTTCCATATCTCACTGTCCCATTACTGCAGAGAAATGTTGCTAGTTTATTTCTATTTCTATTTCTATTATGATCTAATTAGAAGGATAAAAAGCAAAATGAAAGATATAGTTAATTTTTTTTTTAAATCATTAGAGCATGAACACTTTATTCCTATATATGTTGAGAAGTATGGAATATAGGAATAACAACATGAAAAATGGAATATAAATTCTAGTACAAAAAGGTCGTAGCTGTGTATAGAATGGGCAAAACCTAGATTGCATTCAATTACATCTGATTACATCTTATTTTGAAGCATGTCAGTGTTTCAGTGTATACCCAGACTAACTGGCTTCTCTTGGTGAATTTTTATTTTACTCCTTGAGGCAAATTAAATGCATATTTGTGCCTAAATATGAAGAGATTTAATGAGCAATGGTTTGGGTTGGAAAGGACCTTCAATATTCATTCATAAACTTTTTGCCATGGTCAGTTACGCATTTTACTAGATCAGTTTGCTTAATGTCCTATCCAACTTGGCCTTGAACTCTTTCAATGATGGGGCATCCACAACTTCTCTGGACAACTGGTGTTAGAGTGTTTCACTACACTCACTGTAAAAAAAAAAATATTCCTTATTTCCAACATTAAATCTGCCCCCTTTCAGTTTAAAACCACTACCACTGCCCTATTTCAACAGGCCCTATATAAAAGCCTGTCTTCATCTTTCTCATGAGCCCTCTTTAAGTATCAGGAGGTCACCATAAGGTTTTCCCAGAACCTTCTCTTCTTCAGGCTGAACAACACTTGGCCTTTCTTCATAGGAGAGGTATTACAGCACTCTGATAACTTTTGTGGCCCTGACCCAGATGAAGGACCTTGCACTTGCCTTTCTTGAATTTTACAAAGGCTTTGGGCAGACTGCTACCTACATAAATGACTCTTCAAGGATTCTGCAAAGACACATAATGAGACAATTACTTATATATCCTTTCAGCAAAAAAGACAGCATTGTGGACAGCATCATCAGATTGTTCCTGATTTCATTCCCCAGCACCAACTCTGTTTACCAGAAGGAGGCCCTGAGCACTTTAATTCCATGATTCTCACAAGAAAATATTTAAGCATTTCTTACCTCATCAACAAACTCCACTCTCTTATATGGAGTGAAGATATATATATATATATATATATATATATATATATATATATATATATATGTATGTATGTATTTATATCTCTTATCCTTCCATAGTTGGGCCTTCTTGCCCTTCATGCCATATAAGTCCTTGGTCACAAATTACTGTAGAACCACTACAATGTGAATTTTCTCTTCAATTACTAAAAATACAGCTTTCCTGAGCACATATAAGAATATTTCTTAGGTACATTTCTGAAATAATTACATACAGCATTAAAACCACTTTTACATACTTATTAAAAAGAAATAAAAATCACAGTGCTATTCAAAAATCATCGAGCTGCATAAATGTAGAATTGCCAGTTTTCTCTGGAGCTCTTCTCTAAAGAGTAGAACTTTAAATTGTCTATTTTAATCTCAGGTGTTCCTTCAGAACTGAGCTAGTAAAGCATGTCAGGTAACCAGTACCACTTTGCAGTCCAACCTTTAGATAGTGAAGGCTTACACAGACTTCAAAATAGATACATTTGAAAAGGATTGGTCAAGAGAAAAGATACATCACATTGAAGAATTGATTAGAAACATAAATTCAATCTCCTATATTTTTTTTTTAAATATGGCTCTCAAACTAATAGGAACATATTTCCAGAGTATGATTCATCTAAAGTTTTTTGGTATCTGTTCCATATTAACATAAAGCACTTTTCTTGTTACAAGTTTATCTTTATTTGTTATGAAGGAAATATTTGCAGACTAGCACAGGCTTAGATATTTATTATTTCAAGCTCAAACTCAGTTCTAAATTATCGGTCTAAGACTTGAACAGAAGAGTTCCTGTCTAATGAGTACCCTAACAGTTGATTATTCATTGGTAACCTTTCTTTTACATGAGCTCTTTCACCCTAGATCTGAGAAAATTCAGCTGATGTAGTCACTGTGATCAATATTATGTATATTTCAGCACATAGATGCTTACTGAAACATTCCTCATCAGTTCTGACTCCAATACCAACTGCTGCATGAGAAGTGGAAGTTCAGTTCACTCAGCTAATCCTCTCTACCTGTAAACTCCATCAACTTTTCATTTGTGAATAAATTCAAGCTCTCTTGGGGCTGGAGAAGAACTTGAGGCACATAACTAATACAGAGCATGTTTCTGTACAAAAGCATAAAGCCATAGATATTTCCTTTCTTCTGTTCACTACTGGACAGATTTCTATTTTTTCTTCACCTCTGACAAGATTAAATGACTAGGATTAGAAATAATGAATCAGTAATTCAGTTAGGAAAAAGAAATTGTGTTTCTTCATTCTGATTTTACTTCTTTGAAACAGTTGCTGTTATAGCACTTAGTGTCCAGCAGGATAGCTTAGTACCTTTGCATGGTGTTCTAAGATAATCAGTACAGATAAATCACTGCAATCTGTTGTGGGTTGTGGGGGATTTTTTAAATTATGATTTTTATTTTTCTTGTTTCACCTATTTATTCAATTAAATGAGAATTATGAATGATCTGTAACTTTGTGTAGGTGCTAGTAACTTTATGCTAGTTTTCTACATATCCCCTTATCCCATTAATAACTTCTGAGCCTGTGCAATTTCTGCCAAGTTTCACAAGTGTCTCAAGCAGCCAAAGCAAACCAACTTAGTTGCTGAATACTGCAGGAAGTATACAACTAAAATTTTTATAAAGCCTAGTTTCAGTTCTGGTGTTTACAGAATGACAAGTCTTAAGGTTCAAATGTAAAAGCCCATCTAATGCTTATTTACTCATATAATAATTATAATGTTAGAAAGGAGCTTTAAAGTTTTTGGTCTTTTTAGCTTTGTTTACCAAAAAGAGCTAATTATAAGAAATATTATTTCTCTACAAAGCCTAATAATCAACTATGTTCTTATCAATTTACATAGAATAGGAATGAGTTTTTTCTTTCATTTGTTTCTTTGTCCCATTAAAGCTATCTTTTATAAAATTTACCTTTGCCTTTTTTCTTCCCTGCTTGTTTCATCCCAGGCTTGGTTCAGATTAGGGGTTCTAATAACTGTTAGCCAGTTCTATGTACCCCCATATCCCCCGCGATGGTTCGCTCCAGGTCACTTACCATTGGAGCCTTCCTATGCCAGTCTTGTGGCCACCCCCCATCCATTCCTGAGAGTTCTGTGTCTGTTACCCCATCCCTGCATTCCCATTCGTCCCTGAACCCTGTACACACCACTGTTGTGTTCCCATTGGTTGCCGTGGTCCACGTCACTCCCCCATTGCCTGTCCCCATTGGGCGAGGGGGTTTCTGCCCCCATCTGCCCGCCCCCTATAAAGCCCCATGCGTTCCTTTGTCTTGCCGCCATCTTGTCCATGCGGGCGCGAGGAACGGACACTGCTCTCCACCGCAGCCATCATGTGGCAATAAAAGTTCTCCAGCCAACCGCAGGGCAGGGTGGTCATTCCTTTGCCTCTTTACCTCCTCCCAGCATTGGTTACACAACACGGCAGCCCACATGGAGGCTCAGTGCTGGAGCCTCCGAACCAGCAGCAGCCCCGGACTCCCGGGTGATACGCTGAGCCTAGCCAGGCTCCCTGAGCCGCCCAGGACCAGGAAAAGGAACGCAACGCTGCGCCTGCTCTCTTCTACTGTGATGTTTTTTACTAATTCCAAAGAGACTTGGAAATAGGAGCTTTACATAGACCCACAACTCCTTGAAATTTTGTGACTTGTAGAAAAGAGCAGCACAAATAATTGTCTCATAAATAAAAAACACTGCAGATACAAAGAACTGTCCTTTACAGTTTGACAAGACCTAAGAGTGCAGAAGACTCTATGGCTGGCCAGTCATTACAAGCAAAACCCTGGATAAGTGACAGTAGACTGAGCACATACTGTTCCTACTTCTCTTCTTTACAGGAAACTTGCACCTGGGAGACAAGCTTATATATGTCAATACCCAAACAATTTAATTGTATTTTTCAGTCTGCTATTTAAAAGACTGTATCATTTTACTATTCTCAGATAAACAAATATATCATTGTAAGACGCATTTAAATAATATCTTGAAGCATTAGAACAATTAGAACAATGAATCTTAGGACATTACTGAAACTTTTGGATAAAGTGGATTGGTATAGTCTTTAAGAAGGCTTTGCATATTTGGGGTGGATTCCTCTTCTTTCATTGAACTAAATAAACTTCACTGAACTTTTCTTTTTTTCCAGAGAAAGAGATATTTTATGAGCTAGGAAAGACTAAATGATAAGTTCCATTTTAGGTAATGATATCTAAAGCTTACAGATCATATGACTATATCTAAATTCTGTAGCAAAAACTAAATGCATAGGATTTTCTAATTGAAATAAATGAGACATAAGTGTTGTAAGACTATTGTAAGCAAATGCTGTAGTCACTATATTCAAAAGTTATAGGATCAAGTTTAAATATTTAATGTTGCCATATTTTATTCTAAGCAATTTGTTATCCCCCAAATATGAAACACTTATTTGTAGTTCATCAGCTAAGCATTGTTGATCTATATATCCCTCGCTTGAATGCACATTTTTGTAATCCATCATCTTTTGGTGTATAGAAGATCAAAGTAATAATTTTTTCTGCATGTCAATATATAGTAACTTTATTTTAATAATAATAGCTATTTCCCCAAAGCTGGCAACTTCTTTCAAGTATCAGGTGAATGGAAAGATGCAGAACAACTTTGAAATAAATCTAACATTATACATTACTTGTACCTTGGAGCAAAAATATTTTGAAGATGCAGTTTTATTGAGATGTTGAGGCAGAACTTCTTGTGTTAGGATACTATTGACCCTTCTGGCCACAAGAGAGAACTGCCAGATCATAGCCAACTTGTCATGCAGCAAGACTCCCAGGATAAATCCATCAAATGCCATTTTATAATTCAGCTAGGTAATTACCTTTATTCCCTGAGTTGCCATGTTGATGTGAAATCCAAGACATTGAATCTATGGATGTGAACAAGCCAAAGTTCTGTCACTTTTTGTCTCAATTTATATAAATAGCCCTCATGTCACAGCTAAATAACTTTTTCTTCACTTGATTATACATGTCCACTAGAAAAAACACATAAAACACCTAAACTGTCTCCCTTGTTCAGTAATGGAGCTCCAACAGGCCACTGGAAACAAAGGAGTCAACCTCAACTTGTTTGATAAAATCAATTCACAACTCAAATGTTCAGAAGACTAACCTCTATAAATCTGATCTCTTATTACTGTCTGATTGGTTTTGATTTTTGCATTGAGGATTTTATCAGATACACATGAACTTTGATCTGTCATGCATAGATGAAATACTTCTTTGTTCATCATGAAAAAAAGCTTTTTCCTCTGACTTGTTCCTTCACGTTGTTAAAAAGCTAAACCAAGCTCATCACTGGGCTATAAGTATATATCTTTGATTTTCAAATTAATAGAGTTAAATTTGAGGACTGCTTGTATGCTTTTACTTTTTCCTTCTTTCCTTTTCATGAAGAGTATGTGTCTTTTAAAATTGTTATTGCTAATCACATATAAAATATTGCTATTCTCTGTACACAAAAGAATAACAATTTTAAAATTCATTTTGATAATTATTTATAATAATTAATAACTTTGACTAATAATTAGGTTTTGAAATTGTAGTGACCTATATTGACATTTGTTGTATTTCACACTGTGCCTTAGAAAACTTCATAAGAGAACTGATGATTAAAAATTACTTATTTGTGTTAATTACCATGGAAAATCTGACCACCTCAAAAACTATCTCACATAGTTTCTGATGCAGAATTGACCAAACTCTGTATTGATAATACATGTAAGAAATGAGCATAAACTGTTTCTGAGGATTCATAAATGGTCAAAGAGAATAGATGTTTACAAATAGTAATGGTGGTTCAGAGAGGTAATGCGATCCTTTTAAGATAATAACTATGGATGATGTATATGCTTGGTCACATAGGACCATGGATCAGCTGGATATAAAAATTCATTTGAGTCAGCTTGATAAATCTCATCTGATCTTCCTAAAAACCCTTCCACAGAGACCTTTGCAAGGAAGAATACTGCAACTCTGGAAAGCCAAAGAATATTGTCTGGAATTCAGGAGCTGCATTTCCCTTTAGGGACCTTTGATGTCATATGTCATTCCTACACTCTATATTTCTTTTTGTTATTGCATCCTCTTTTCCAAAGAGGCTCCTTAGCTGTGCAGTCTTAGTTAATTTTTTTCAAGTAGGAGAGAAATTCCCACTCCTCATCTCTCCCACAAGGAAGATTTCACCAGAAAACAAAAACTAGACCCTGCATCGCTTTTGTCCAGCCCTAGATCTTTAAGAAAACAGCTGTAGGTTTATATAATTGCATGCGTCTCTTTGCACCTGTATATCTATGTATGTGTTTGTATAGATTTGTAAAATGCTTATTGACATATATGTGTATACTGGTATATATGGCAGGAGGGATTAGAAATAGATAATCTTCAAGTGTCCCTCACAACCCAGACCATCCTATGATTCTATATAGAAACCAGATATTATTTCCTGTAACCAACAAAGTTATTCCAGGTTCTACTATTTTTGTGTGTTGTAACATCTTTAAAGGTTGATGTATGAGTCAGCACAGGTCAGCAGCCACAAACACATAGCTAAAACACTGACTAAACATAATTTCATTGTCTTGCTTACAAAGATTATCTGTTTCCTTGCTTACAGGGGAACCCCTGAAGGAACACCTGGGCAGTGGTACACAAGCAGAGACCCAGGCACTGCTAAACTTGTTCTGTGCTGGAGGATTATTGGCTTCTTGCTCACACAGGTTTATCAAGGGTTATTTCAAGATGCAAGGTCCTTCACAATCCTACTCGCCAGTGTTCTGCTTGTAACCCATTCCTTCCAAAGGCTGATTTGTTTTCTGTGAGGCAACAGATGTCTCACAGGGTATATATCAATACTTCTGAAGAAAAGATAGGCTAAGTTTGATCACTGTTTGAGCACTACGTATTTCCTATCTCTGTACTTCCCACCTGATTTTGAGCCAATCCAACTGCATATCTAGTATAAATATGCCACTGAGGCTAACCCAAAATAAGGGTAAATAAAGTGAACATATACCACCTTAGATTTCAGAGTCAGAGACATGTCCATGGATTGTTTTATTTTTGAATTTATTTATCATAATAGAGAAAGGCAAGCTCTTTGCCTATGCCACACTTCAGGAGCACGTCAGATTACATTCTTTTTTGGCACAAAAGTCAACTATTCAGCAACTGCCAAATCAGCTGTGACTCTACAATAGGTCTCATGGGATATGAAAAATATTTAAGTAAGCAAGAAAACAGATGCTCTTTGTACAGGTGAGAGCATATGTTGTTTTCTCCATGTGTCCAACATTTCACAGTGTTATGGTTTCAGCACTGGAGTTCAAACTCTGATACATGTATATACATTTAAACATACACCAATTTGTATTTAACTTGCCTTCTGAACAAGCTTTCTTCTTGGCCTTTACTGTGAACTGGTAGTAGAAGTATTCACACATCAAAACAATTATCTGGAGAAGTTTCAGTTTTCATCAGCAAATGGTATTCAAATGGGATTTTTGCTGGTGGTAGGATATTTCTAGTTGATGTCTGGTTTCATTTGTTTGTTTGTCTGTTCTGGTCTTTTGGTTTATGGTCAAACTACACATTAACCTCCCCAAATACTATCATTTCAGCTTTCTCTGCACAGTTTTTTCCCCTCTGATCTACTTGGTGGTATGTATACTCTATTTTTGTCAGCATTTTCTCCTTAATTATGCCTTCTTAGATCAAACACAGGCATCTGTGCTGTCTTAAGCATTATATGAAGAATTATTTCTAGCATAGAATCCCTTATGCATAGCTTAAAATTAAGAGCTATTACACTAGTAGTGTTCCATACTAGAATAATTTTGATCAGCTCTCACTGCAGTTATAAACTTCATAAATGTTGGAGAGAAAATGGATATTATAAAAAGATTTGAGAGACAACAGCTGTGGACAAGCTGTACAGCTGGCACATTCCAACTCATCATAGCTGTAGAATGCAACAGACAAGTGTAGTTCATTCTCAGCTTTTGACTGATTTCCTTAAAATATACAATTACTCGACACAAGTGAGATTTCTGTCTTTTGGAGGAAAGAAAGGAGAAGAGAAAGAGAAGAGAGGAGAGATAGAGACAGAAAATGAGAGTTCAGGAGGAAGGATCTGTCTCTATATAAAGACATAAGAAACATTTGTCTCAAAGACATTTTTAGCCATGCATGTTAGTAATGTAAATCCCCTGTCCTCAGCTAGGTATAGAAAAAAATTAAATCTTTTAAGTTTTAATACCAAAAACTTCTGTAAAGATGTTCACCTAGCACATTTAAAGCAAAGTAAATATCTTGAAAAAAATAATCTAACAATTTAAGCAATGGTTAACTCAGCAAAGTTATATAGTCAATTTAAGTTACTTTTTACAGGTTCGGCTGTAGCTATATTAATTTTAAAGCTACAGAAATATTTTGGAGAGAAAGTACCATTAGGATTAACAGAAAACATTCTGTAAGTAAAACAAACTTCATTAGACAATGACATACTACCTAAGAGTCAGACATACACTTCAACACTAGATTACACATATGTGCAATTCAGTTTCTGAAAGTGGGTGTTTGTCTGCAAGCTGGGTTGGACAATTCCTACTGTAGTTAATGAAATATAGAAGTCTATCCAGCTTCGTCTAAAAATATTCTTGTGGTTTTGATCAGCTGAAAATTTTCCCAAGCTTCACTGATTGTACAGACAAAATCTTCACTGACTACAGTGGGATTTGGATATCACACCCCAACATAACTGAAGTGGAAGAGAGTAGATTAGACATCACCACACAATGCATATATTAAACAAATGTGGATTTGATGAGTGGAGTATTTGATGGATGAAAACTTGGCCATATCCAACAACTTCTAGTCAATGACTCTGGGTCCAAAAGGAGAATGCTAATAAGTGATGTCCTCAAAGCTCTATATTGCAACCAATATTGTTCAATATCTTTGGTGATGACATAGGGAGTGGGATTGAGTGCATCCTCAGCAGGTTTGCATTGGACATCGAGCCGAGTGATGATGATTCGTCACTCAGAAGCAGATGATTCTCTTGAGGGATGGGGTGCTGTCCTGAGGGAACTTGACAGGCTTGAGGTGGCAGCACATGTGAAACTCATGAAGGTGAAGGAGCAATGTGTACTCACAGGTACATCAGCAGGTCAAAGGAACTTATATTCCCCTTCTATTCTGCTTTTGTAAGACCCCTGCCTGGAGTACTGCATCCAGGTCTGAAGCCCTGCATTCAGGTCTGGAGCATAAGGACATAGATGTGTTAGAGCAAGTCCAGAGGTGGGTCACAAAAATTATTAGATGAATGGAGAACCTCTCCTACAAGAAATGACTGGGAGAGTTGGGACTGTTCAGCCTGCAGAAAAGAAAGTTCTGGGAAGATCTGATTGTGATGTTTGAATATATGAAGTGGACTTACAGGAAAGATGAGAAGAGATTTTTTGCTGGGGTATGTAGTGACAGGACAAGGGACAATGGTTTTCAACTGAGAGGTGGTAGATTTAGATTGAATAAGGAAGAAATTTTTTACATTGAGAATGATGAAACAGTGGAACAAGTTTCTCAGAGAAGCTGTGGATGGCTCATCACTGAAAGAATTCAAGGTCAAGTTGGACAGGGCTTTGAGCAACCTGATCTAGTGAAAAAGTCCCCGTCAGGCAAGTTGGGACTGCATGTTTTTTAGAGATGTGAGAGACTAAAATGTTATAGTCAATGGCTTAAACATTGTTATGAAGGACTTCTTGCCCATTAAGGCAAAACTGTAGCTGCAACCACGTAAGCTCACCCTTCCCTGAATACACCTCCTGAACTGAAAATTCAGACTGTGAGTTAAGTTGCCCAAGGGAATTTGAGATAAGACAAAGGTGACACTATTGTGCATTTATCTCAGGTCTAGGCAAAAATAAATAAGGCTGAGGGAAAAGAATTTATCCACAAGAAAATCAAACCCAGCAGCTGTCCTGAAAATCATCCCTGGCTTGGTTCAGAAGGAAGCCATAGCCTGCCCACAGGCCCATCTGCTGAGGCCAGGTTTGCACAGATTCCCCCACAACCATGGGTGAGTTTTGGGGGTGTGGCATAACCTCTCATAACAGAGGGAGTGAACGCCCCTCCTTCCTTACACAAGTAAGGGAGGGTCAGTTGTAAACACCCCCTCACCCCCCATGGTGGAGGGTTTACATCCATGGGACATTCACGTGAGGGGCAGCTGAGAGTGTGTCATAATCCATTAAAGATCCCTGAAGTACCCCCAGGCTGACTCCTGAGGCCTTGCACCAGAGCACTGCACATGATGCAAAGAGATGCAACAGATCCGGTCTGTTGCAAGAGACAGTGTCAAAAGCCTGTCCCTCTGCTCCTCAGAGGAGGTGCCTGGTCATTCCCACCTGGATATTACATGGTCCAGAATATCTCTGATTTGTTCAAGTTATCTGCATTGTTATGACCCTTCCCTGGCTATTCTGCAACTCCTAAGCTGTTAACTGGGGGGACAAAGTGAGCAACAATGTAGGTCTTGATGCTGTATCCACTTTTCAGCAAAAACTAGAATGTTAGTGTGTTATCAGGATTGTTTTGGATAAAAAATCTAAAACACAGCAATATATGAGATGTTATGAAGAAAACTAACTCTATCATAGCCAGACCCAGTACAATATTTTACAATTTAATTTTCAATTTTGCTATTTGGCACACAATTCTTATTGCAAAACACTAAATCAATTATTCTTCCAATACTTGTACTGTTCTGTGATTTTCTCTTTTTCTTTCTTGCTTTTTTATTTTGTTCCCATAAACAGTGGTTTAAAATTTCACATCATGAAAAGCAAAATACAAACTCAGTGTGGAAATTGTCTGTGGTTAATCTGCAGTCTTATTGATCATTTTGTTGATAGCTTATGGCTGGAGTTTTTTAATAATTTAGTAAGGTAATTCTTTCTGTTTTGAATCTATAAAATGTGACATAGAATGATGTATTTTTGTTATGAGTATGTACCACTATAATATGGATCCACATGCTAACACCAGAAAACAGGAAATTACTAGCAGTATAAGCACATAACTTGATTTTTGTTTTGATTGTGTGCTTTTATTTCAAAAATAATGATTTATTTGTTGAACAACTTCTGGCAAAGAACGAAATAATGCCACAGAAGTAGTTTTAAAGAGCCAATATTTAAGAGTGTAAATCTTTAAAACCAGTTTAAAACCAAACCAAAACAAAAAAAAAAAAAAAAAACAAAAAAAAAAAAAACAAACCAAACCAAAACAAAACAAACAAAAAAAAAACACAAACCAAAAACAAACCAAAAAAAACCCAAAAAAAAACCAAAAAAAAAAACCAAAAAAAAAGGTCTAATTTCATAACAGCATTGAAATGCATGGGGGCAACAGATTACTGAGAGCCAAGAACTTTCATAGGGAAAATAAAGGGCTAAGGAATCCCTCCTATATTTCAAATGTTACTAGAATGACAGCAATATGGGTAACACACATAGGAAGGATCTGAAGTTTTAGAATATACAATAAAGTTGTACAATAGTGTACACATGAGTCTTGAGGAGGCTGTTACTACAAATCTTGGTACTGAAATGCCAGACGAACAAATACCAAAGAGACTGCAAGTTCTAGATGAAGTTGAAAGAGTTAAGACCAAAGAGCAATGATATAGATTCATCCCCTTCTGTCTCAGAAAGAAGTGATGTTATAATCCTTTATGAATTGCATGTAGCCAGAAAATATAGTAGTAAATATGTTGTATATTAACTTCATTAAAAGCATTGATATTTTCATTAAGTGGTCACAAATAAAATTGACTACAACCACTTTAAAATACTGTCAGGAAAGAGTTGTAGTGAAAAGACTCAATACATAATAAATGTTGCTAAATATTGATTCAGCAAAATAATATGCGCACACACACACACACACAAAAAAAAAGCCTCCTGACATAAGATGTCTCAAAAGTAAAGCAACTGGGCAAATAAAAGTAAATAAAAAAGTGAATAAAAGACATGCAATAGATACAAATATACTTTTAAAAGAGAGAATATGAACATTGTAGAAAGGGGTAAGAATTTGTATATAAAAAGAATAAAGCACAGAAAGGACTAAAGGCTCTCCATTATGACCTAAATAAATAAACTAATAAATTTGGCCAAACATGAATGAAGTTTTTTTCTAAGGAGGTAGGAAATATCATAATGTATCTACATACAAAAACTGACAGACTAACATGCAGAAAACAGAGAAACCTAAGAGCTTCACTACTGTGGAAAGCACTTAAGTGCTGAATTTATAACTTTTCTAAGGACTATAGCTGATAGCAATAGAAATATACTAAGACTGATGTTAAGTCCTGAGGTAAAGCAAGAAAAGCATCTATTAAAGAGCAAATGGGTTAGCTGTGTGCAAATTCACAGGATCTGCTGAAATATACCTTCAAGAATTTTTGAAGTGTTTGTTTATGTCTGAAATGCTGGTAGTTATTAATAAACTCTATCAAAATAATAATATCTTTTCTCTTTGATAGCTAGCAAGTATTATCTATATTGGTTTTATTAAACCCTTTGATGCATTCACCCATTCTATTGTAATTTTCAGAATTAGGCTTTTCTGAGTTAATGGCAATTATAATTAATATGGTGTTTGAAAACCATTCATTAGTGTTGAAATTAACGATTATATCTCTCCCTCTCCCCAATGTATATGCATTGTAAAAATGAAAATTTTGATGACATTTTTCATTTCAGAAGCAGAAAATTATGTTTTCAAATTTTCATTAAGATACCATTTTTGTTTTATATATTAAACAGAAGTATTTTTTATATTCTAAAAAATATTTTGCATAGAATATGCAATTCCAGTGCTCTGAAGTGCTGATATTTTAATCCAACTCAAAAGAGACAGGAAAAATAATTTCTGCTTGAACTGAACAAACTTTTTTTAAAAAGGCACAGTTGCTGTGGCTGCAGGGGACCCAAATAAATGCCAAGTACTGGAGAGATGTCATTTCACTAAGAACTAAACTGTTGTTTCTCTATTGAGGAGCTTGTAAAAAAAGCATCTGTTCAAAATTGTTGATTATGATATCTGTCAAAGTAAAATATTAATTTCTCCTCTGTTTGACATCTAAATTAAGATATATACGATGAAGAGAAAATCCATGCAGGAGAAATGCATAACTGGTTGGAAAGAACGTCCTTCCAATAGCTATTAGTAATATGCTTCCAAAATTGAAGATTATTTACTCTCATACCTCAAAGACATCTGTTTTATTTCCAGTGTTATTTACTGATTTATAATTTTCTTAATGAAGAAAAAAAAATTTAAACACTTTGCATGGCTAGACTACAGTTCAGAATTTTCTAAGTGAATGAACTCAATCTCTGGTCCATAATATTGATGTATACATTTAAAAGCATCTTCTTGGAAAAAAAAAAAAAAAAGAAGAAATTTCTTTATAGTATTGACTTCCAGGCTATATTTAGTAATAAAATATAGGTATAAATCTACGCCTATATATGTCAGGAGGAGCCTAAGAGAGATGATATTGCTTCTTAGAGCCAAATAGTTACACATGGGAGATGAGGCATCCAGCCTCCAGAAAATTAGACATGACTCAATTATTCCATTCACTTAGATGAAACAGAATGAGAAACATAAGGTAAAGAACTTTAGGAAAATTTAAGAAACAATTAAAAAAAATAGAAGAATTTAACTTGAAAAAAACCATACATTTATCGAGTAAGCTTTCAGAAAGTAACCTGAAGGTCCCTCAAGCATTTCAAGACACTAAAAATGGTACTGTTGTTGTAAAAAAGAGAAAATATGTTCTGGGAATACTAATAAAAGTATTGCATGAAAGACATGAAAGATCCTATGGCTCTTTTCTGGAAAGATGTGGTCAGTTTCTGTCATCCTCCTTTCAAAGATGAAAGGACACTGGGTAGTGATATCTTTATTTTGTTATGCCTGTGTGCATACATAAAGACATACATACTTTTGCAGACCATCCAAACACAAGTGCTCATGTTCCAAAGTTCCATGGTGCAATCCATCTTCAGTCCAAAAAGTGTTCTACATTGAATGCCAGTGTGATTGAGATAATCAGCTCAGTTCCTCAAGTGTATCATTATGCTGGCAGCATAGAAGGCTTTGAGTCAAAGCTCTGCCATGTTGAGCCAGTTTGGACAGGCAGAACACACTTGAGTCTATTTCTGTGAGACATTACAGATATTTCCAGGGGTACAGGAAGTGAAAGACAGTAAACATACTACAAATGAAGTATGAACAGTTTGAAAAAAAATGGAAATAAAGAAAATAAACTTGTCTTTCAAAATAGTTTCATTGAATGAAGAAAAGTAAAAAGTTTAGGACATAATGTAATTTTGTCACTTTTATTTTAAGGTTAATTTTGCTAATTTGTTAAAGAGTAGTGGGAAATACACTGTAAGTTTGTGTTAAAGTGTTAGTTTTCTATCTATTATTTCCCTGAAGGCATTAACATGTGATTTGCTGGCAAGTCTCAGGCAGCACTTTTTAAATATTTGTTTAAAAAATCTGTGTAAAAGACATCTGCTAATCATAACATGATAGTAACTGCTTCAAATGCAAACACCCACCTTCAAATCCAAGTCAAAAGATCATAATTTTCTTTGGTTCTCAAAAACTTTACGTGAAAACCTTTCCAGCTTCTTTACTTTTTCCTTAAATTCAGCTGGAGGCATATTATGATCTTCAGCTTTGTTCTTTTACAAATATTGACTTTATTCTAAGGTTTCTTCTAGCTACATTAGTCAATAAAGAATGGTTAGATTACCTAAAAAGCCTTGTTTCTAGTCAAGCTGTTACTTCATCTGGCTCACAGTTCCCTTTTCTTAATCCCAGTGCATAACCTCCCATTGTTACTCAGAATTTATTTTCTGTATGTTTCAAGATTGCTATAAGGGGCTAGTTTCAGTCACATATGTTCTAACATTAGTTCAGTGAAAAAGAAATTAGATTAGGTTTCTCAATTATGTTTTATTTTTCTCCCACAGGAATGCATCACTTTTTTAGGACTTAATTAAAAAAAAGAAAAAAATATTGAATAATTTCTGTGTTGAATCATGGTTGAACCCAGATCACTCAGTATCTCACTGGTTATTGAATTTGTACATGCCATAGAATTACAGAGTTATAGAATGCTTTGGATTGGAAGGGACCTTAATGTTCCTCTATTTCAAATTGACTTGTCACTTGCCACAGGGACCTTCCACTAGACTAGGTTGTTCCATGTTCCATCCAACCTGGCCTTGGACACTTCCAGGGATGGACCGTTCAAAGTTTCTTGGGGCAACCTGTCCCGGTGCCTCACCACCCTCACTGTAAAGATTTTCTGTCTGTTAATATTCATTAACCTGAAGACCTCAGGAACATATTTCAGGAATTAATTTAATATATGGCTGTGATTTTGTTCCCATTTGTAGACAGATAATTTTTAAATAATTCCATTGTTTTTCCTCAGCAGAATTTAAATGTCTTCTATGAAAGTTTATTCAGAAGATGTCTGAGTATCTCCAGCATGAAAAATCAAGAAGGGATCTGAAAACATATAATTAATTCTTAAAGGATACTAGTGAATGTAGTAGTTCTTTAGCTCAGTAATTTTGGAAGACTTATTTATGTGAACTTTGGTTTGAGCAACAACTTTTAAATAAATTATTGGACAGTGCCATAAAACTTATGAAGTGCATATATTTAAATTAAATTATTTTGAAATTCACTTATTTTCATTCCCTTTTGTCTTACTGTGTATGATGCTAATTTAAGTCTCATCTATTTTCAACATGGCCACAAAAAAAAACCTGTACTTTGATTCTTTCACCTTGTCTCACACTGATTCTTTAATATTTTAATAAATTCCTTTAAATGGTCTACTCCTCAAGGACTGAAGTCTAGTTTACTTATAGATTTCTGTAAACACATGTTTTCATTCATGTATCATGTTAGTATCATCTGTTCAGGGCAGAACAGGATACATGAAAACTGACATCCTGTTTTGGGGGCTAAATTGACTGGGGAGAAAAGTCACTTTATACTCATATAAGTTTATCTGCAGCATAATAGCTTCTTCCAAAAACTGTGTTTCCACAGGGGATTACTGCTAAGAACTAGATTTTTATACAAAGGAAATGATATTGTTCTACTTTCAGAGATAGTATAATAAAACTGAAGCCAATTTGCTTACAGTAATATAAAATCTGAATAAGCAGAGGTACTTAAGGAGGTGTAGAGAAATTTTTCTTAAAATCATAAAGGACTTGCATGGGAAAAAAAAGAAACACCTCAGTTTATTTAGAATATATAGAGAAACTAGATAAATAAGGGACTGAAAACTGGAGATTGTTATTGGCAATATAGCAAGCGTTATTAAATATCAAGATGGACTTCAGCCTGTAGAGAGGCAAATTTACATGTAAAATTAGATGCCTAATACAGCAGTTATATTCTGTACTTGGAAATTGGTTCAGCATCCTAAAGCATCCCATGCTTTAGATGACTTGAAGTGTGACTTCCAGATGTTCTTTAGCTACCATTTCAGAAGCTTATGTGTGGTGTGACATGTATGATACATTCATGGAGACATCTTAAATTTACCTAAGGCTTCTTAAATGCTATCAAACACCTTTATTTATTTAGCAAGTATGTACATGTGAATTAAGAAAGGAATACAGTTGCCTGTTATTGCTGTTCCAGCAGGATTAAGGCCTCTAACAATTCCAGTCAGACAGGAGGAAGTGTTGACTCAAATACCTCAATGTCACTAACTATAAGTTTAATTGGTGAAGCTCATGTCAAAGTGTCAAAGTTACTGCTGCAGTAGAAGTAACTTAGCTAGTAGTAGTTTTCAGTAGTGTAAGAAAGAGCATTTAGTTTTATTTAACAAGTTCTGCTGTATCTCATTTACTTTCCAGATACTGCTCCAGGAAAGTAGAAATTTCTGTTGTCAGAATTATAATCTTACAGTTTTCTCAAGCGCATTCCACCTAATGGTGTATGCCTGTGTTCTAGAAACTGAATAATGTCATTGGACTCATGCCTAGCCAATTACATTTGAATGCTAAATTTAGATCTAAAACCTGGTGATGAGCCCACCTCAAGCCTTAATTCTTTAGCCAGATCTTAGGCATTCGAGTTACTAAAACTGGATGCATGAATTTTAATCAGCTAAAATTTTCTGTGATAAATTTTACCATTGGAACCAACCCATCTAGACTATCTAACAAATAAAAGGTTATGTACCTAACACAGTATAGATAATGTTTACATTCTTACATTTCTCATAAAACATTTTGGTTTATTCTTTGTATCTTAAAGCAGTTAAATGATAAAAGAAGACACTTAGGAAAGCAAGACTCGCAGGATTTTCATTAATTAATAAGTTGGGATTTTTATCTAAAATTTGTTGTATCTATGGATGATATCCAGAGAGGAGCTACTTTCAAAGTAATGGGTAATTTTTAATGAATCTGTCAAAAATAAAGTATTAAGACGGAAGTGGTTTAGGTTCTTAGTTCCATGTACTTGCTAGCTCATTGCCCACTTTCTTAAGCTGTCAGGTATAGTGTTTAGTGAGGTCTTCACATAGTGGAAAGAAAATTGAATTAGATGATAGAGATTATTTACTTGGAACAATTTTATAGTGTGTATTAAACAAATGAAGAAAAGGGATTAAAATGCACTTTCCAGTCATTTTCAGATTTAGTTTAGTGCACAGCACTAGTAATTACTTGATTAAAATCAAACCTGACATGTTGATAATATTTTAATTAGTAATACTTCTGTGACTTGCTGGGAGGTGACATGCTAATTTTGGCATACAGCTTGAGAGACTGGCTGGGAAGCAGATGGAGATAACTTGCAGAACGGTCTCCCTCCTGTCTTCCATTTTTATGATCTGTGGTAAAATGAGGCTTCTTTGGTGGGATTGGAAAAGGTATGAATTCTCATTCTCAGAAAATCATGGTCAAGCCTTGCCTTTCTGGTTTACCTTAGAATTTATCAGTACAACAGAAATCTGTGTAACACCTATATTGCTAAGAATGTTTATAGAGTCATAGAATAGTATTATTTGGAAGGGACCTTTAAAGATTGTGTAGTCCAATGCCCCTGCAATGAACAAGACATCTTCAACTACAGGTTGAAGGTTGCTCCGACGCCTGTCCAATCTGATCTTAAATGTTTCTAGGGATGGAGAATCTACCACCTCTCTGTGCCATTTGTTCCAGAGTTTCAACACCCTCTCAAAAAAGATTAATACACACATCTAAATCTATCTTCTTTTAGTTTGAAACTGTTACCTCTTTTCCTCTAGCAAAAGGCCCTATGAAAAATTTGTTCCTATCTTTCTTGTAAGCCTCCTTTATATACTTGAAAGGCAACAATATGATCTCCCCACCTTCTGCTCTCCTGGTTGAACAATCTCAGCTTTCTCAGAACTTTCTCATACAAGAGAGTTCTAGCCGTCTCTTTATATTTGTGGCCCTCCTCAGGACCCACTCCAACAGGTTCATGTCTTTCCTTTATTGAGGGCTGCAGAGCTGGATGCAGTGTTCCAGACAGGATCTCACCAGAGCAGAGTAGAGGGGCAGAATCCCTTCCCTTGCCCTGCTGGCCACACTGCTTTGGATGCAGCCCAGGATACAATTGACTTCCTGTGCTACAAGCGCACATTGTCAGCTCATATCCAGTTTTTCATCCATCAGCATCCCCAAATCCTGAAGTCCTGCAGGACTGTTGTCAATCCCTCTGTCCCCCAGCCTGCCCCGATACTCAAGTTGCCCTGACCCAATTGCAGGATCTTGTACTTGGCCTTATTGAACCTCATGAGATTCCCATGAGGCATTCCTATGACAAAAGGCTAAGAGACTTGGGATTGTTCAGCCTGGAAATGAGAAGGCTTTAGGGCAATAATGCTTCTCCTGTCCTTGTTTGCAAGATCATGTAAGAGGTATGTTTATAAATGCCTTGGCTAGATGTCATAGGTTTTCTCTTGTCTCTGCTGAGGTATTAGACTCATTCATCTCAGTTCAGGGGTGAGATCTTTGCAGATGAAGTTTACTTTCAGCTTGGAAACTTCAAGCACAATACAAAAGGCTCATGACTCTATTATGAAATGCCCCTGTTATATCATGATAATTTTTTTTTTTTTGTCAATTGGAATTATTTCCACTTATATTATGCATGTAAATTATTTTCCTTTAAATTATTTGTGTTAATTTTTTCCTCAAATTATATTATTACCTTTCCCGCCCCTAACTACCCCCTCTACATTTACATTCCTATTTGTAATTAATTGTGTGTACATTCATGAGCTGGCTCTTGACTATATTTCTGTTAGAGGTAAATGACAGAGTGGAAATATGTTTAATAGAATAAACTACTCTGTTTCCAAAAAGGATTATTAGAAAATGACAGGCATTTGAACATAAGCCAGCCTGGTTGAAAGTAACTAGGTAGAAGGGCCAAATTAAATCCAGCAATTCTATGAAGCTAAAAGAGCATCTAAGATTTTAATTAACTGAGGAAAACAGTCATATTTTGTCAGACTCAAAACAACTGGTAACTCCAGATGCAAGTATAACAAAGGAATTGAGGTAAGTCAGTAATTCTCATTAGACTTTAGTTAAATTATATTTCCACAGTGATACTAGTTTTCAGGAACAGACCTTAAGTAATTGTTTTGCTGACATTAACTTTATACATTGAAGTTAAGTACTACAGAGACTTCACAGTGGCCTTCAGCATGGCCACACAGAGAAAAGAATTGCTCCTGCTCTGATGCCAGCACAGCAAAATTATAGAAGTAAGCAAGACAGTGTTGATAGAAGATGTCATTCTAACAGTAGCATAACTTTCAGGTGGTTTACTTCTGTATTGTGTGCTGAATCCTTGAGCAATTTGAGGGAACAGGCATGATATAAAAGCAATTGAATATACAGAAAATGGAGCCTGCTCTGGTTAATTTTAGTGGGAAATGCTTGATGAGAAACAATAAACCACAGACAGAAAATAATTATTTTCTGCTATTTCAAAAGTGTTCCAGGAAAATGTGAGGGCTACAGTGGAACTATTTTCTGTTAGCGGTTTTATATACTAACAGAAAAGAAAACCTATAATGTATTATTTTTATAGTTATTTTTATAGTTAGTTATGAAGTCTAAAAATATACAGATAAAATCTGCAAAATGTATTCTTAAAATGATTAAGACAACACAGTTCAAAAATAAAGGTGCCAAAAAATTTGAATTAGGATGCCTATTTTCACTGACATACTTGAAAAATAGGAGCTCATTCACAATGCAGATATTTTATGAAAAAAATTTGCATAGCAAAAAAGAGTTCAGCATTCTATTAACAAACTTTTTGTGTTGGCTGACCACTTAAAATTAGCCAAGTGCTGTTCCAAAAAGAAAAAAGCCAACATATAATATGGATATTAATATACAGTAATTTTAACTATTTACTGTATGACAGAGTGGAGATAGATTTGTAGCTTCTCAGCTTCATTGACGAAGGTTTATTGCAACTATCAGTAACTTATATTGAGAATGAATCAAGTTAAAATTAAAACCACTTTTAATATAAAATAAAGGAAGTAAATCAGATATAGGGAAGGAAACTTTCCATAAACACTTGCATAGTAAACATTACGGAAAATTGTCAATATTATTATTTTTTGAATACAGCTAGAGATACCTTGCCCATTTTGCTGTTAAATATTAAATATTCAAGAAATGTATTAAACATATTTATCATATTAACTACATTAAATCTATTGCATATGTTATTTTTTTGATAATTGATATTTAAATGCATTTAATTTTAAATATATTTATGAATATATGTATGTCTCTGTATGCATACGTAAACACATACCTTTATAGGCATGACATGTATCTCTCAAATATATTAGCACACAGAAACCAATTAGGAAATTTCTGATAGAAATAAACTTGACAGAAGGAAAAAAATACTTGTGTAAGGACTTAAAGAGAACAGTTGTGTGTCTCAAATACTATTAAGGCCACAGAAGGAGGTTGCCATGAGACAAACACAGAAGGGAGTGATGGGGTGGTGCTGATTCCAGGCTCAGCAGAGGTGAGATCTGGCTAGCACAACCTGGGTATTACAGCCAGACAAACATTCCTACTGTGGCAAAATTTGTAAAGAAGCAACTGCTCACACACACATCACTGGTAAAACAAAGATCAACCCAAATTATGGGACAAATGGCATCTGTTGTGTCCACTCCCCCCTCCCCCGCCCCCCCCAAAATATGCCTTTGTGGATACCTGGAATTTGGACTCTAAATTAAGCCACCTCAACAAGAATCGAGATGAAATGAAGGTGATACAATTGTCCAAGTGTTACCTCAGACTAAAGGTGAATGGTTAATGAACCTGGGGTAGAAGACTGTATGACTAATAAGGGGCAAAAGGAATGAGAATTTATGGGCCACGAGAAAAGCCAACTCAGCAGCTGTGCTGAAATCAGCTCAGAATGGGTAAAAGGTAATTCCAGCTGGGGGAGACTACAGTCACTAACCACTGACTCAGGAAGCCTCCAAACTCAAAAGAAAAGAAAGAGTGAGTATGCAGACTGATTAGAATTAGAGTTGGGGGAATAATTTAACCAATAGAGTAAGAGAACTGTGTAGGCAATAAGTATTAGTTCCTCTGTTAGCTAAAGTGTATAAATAGTGAAAAGTTTTGAACAACCTTGGGACCCTCCACCACTGAGAAGCCTAGGGTGAAGAAGAGCCAATGGGACACCACTAGAACAATGGATAGTGACTATTTTCTGCTTAATCCATCTGTCTCTCTCCCCCACACCTTTTCTATTTCTATCTCTGTACCTCACATTGTTTCATTAAATAATATCCATATTATTGACTTTGTCATATGGCCTTGTTTGTGCCTTAATTCCGGCAGAGGCATTTCTCAGTAAAAGGATCTTAATAACTTGAACACTGAATTTTTTTGCCCTGTTATGCCTAACACTACTGAAAGCATCCTTTTTTGTCTGGAGGAACCAATGCACATTGAAAGACCAGATGATAGCTTATTGGCATTGGTCTATTGGCATTTCTCATAAAGAGAAAATTCTTGGAAAGAGTATTTAAGATTTTTTAATTAAAGCATAGTGTGTAGCTTCTAAATTTCTTAGGAACGGCACCATGCAGTTTTTACATTAGATGTATATAAAGAAATTATGAAATAAGAAAGAAAAAAAAAAGAACAAAACATCAAAAAATTTAAGCAAGAACTGCTTGGATAGGAAGGAGAAAAGGGCCAATAATAATGTCAAATATTTCAGCAAAAGGAAATTCAAAGTACCTGGAAAGAAGTAAGTCCATGCATGAGTACATGAGTACTGGGAAGCAGGTGGAGAAGAGAAGAGCTTGGTGATCAGAAAATTGAAAATTAGCCCATAATTGTTTTTTTGCAGAAAAAGAGGCCAGCAACTTCCTAGGCTCCATTAAGAAGATCATTGTCAGGAAATTGTGGGAGTTAATTATTCCCCTTAGCTCAGAACTGGAGAGGCCACTTTTGGAGTGCTGTGTCCAGGTCTGATCTCCTCAGTAGGAAGAAGACATGGACATAGTGAAGTAAATCTTGCAAAGGATCGTGAAGATCATTAAGGACTTCAGGTATCAGGCATGTGAGGAGAAGCTGAAAGAGCAGGGACTGTTCAGCTTAGAGAAGAGAAGGCTCAGGGAAATCTTACCAATGTGTCTAAATACCTGATGGGTATACCCTGCTGGGGCTGTTAAGAAGAAAATCATCTCTCAGTGATATTCTGTCAATGGACAAGACACAAATTTATATACAAGAAATCCTGTGTAAGTGCAAGGAAAAGCGTTTTTTACTGTAATATGGTCAAACACTGAACCGTTTCCCAGACAGGATGTGGATACTCCCTTCTTGGAGACATCGATAATTCAACTTGGACACCAGCCCTAGGCAGCGTACTGTAATTGATCCTACTCTTAATAGGAACACTGAACGAGAAGAATTCCAGAGGTTCTTTCTTACCTGCACAATTCTATGATACTGTGCAATACAATCACATTTTACCACAAGAAGCACTAATTTGCCTTGATTTCACAGCTTCTCTAGCTGTGCCTTCACACATTGTTCAAATGGGTAAGATGAGATTGATGAGATTGATTGATTGCTCTAGAGACTTGTTTTACTTCTTATTTCGTTTATTTTATAGTTTGCTTTTGTGTAGAAAACAGAAAAATGAAAATGTATTTTGGTTGTATTTTTTGAAAAACTGAGAATATTAGTACCCTTTCTTCTTTTCAAAAGGGCTCAGTACCTAATTCCAAGTCACACTGTGATTTTTTACTTAGATGAAATTCATGCTGAGCATTCTCAGTTTGCCAAAACACTCAAGAACTTTCACAACAAATGCAGTGCAAGCTGTAACTGAAAGGACTGTGACTGTGTTGTCAGTTTGATGAAATAAAGATAAAAACTGTGGTAATGCCCAGGGTTTCTAGCTGCCCATTGTGTCTTTGTTGCAGAACTTTTGCACAAACTGAAATAGAATCTTTCTCTGTCTTACGTATTAATTTAAGGCTATGTGACTTTGCTGTCACAGTGACACAAATTAAATTAAATTGCTGAAATGGTCTTCTTTGACTCAAATCGACAATAGATAAATATAGATGTATATGATTTTTCTTCTCTATTTCATATGAGATTAAAAATAAAATTTATTTATTTATTTAATATTTTTAGCCTAAGAAAACTATCTAGCATGCACTGTTGGAATAATATGATAAAACATACCTACAGTATTTCTTTCAGAAAAAAACCCTAAAGCCTACCTTTCATAGATTTGACAATATTCTTATTTTAAATCTATTTTCAAGATAAAGCTATTATTTAAACTTGAAATGAGAAACTCTAGAAATGGGTTTACTGATATTATAGGAATTTAATAAAAGTCAAGATTTTAATGTGAAAATGCATTCATTTAAAATTTCAATCTTGTCTAAATTAAATGCAAGCATGTTTTCATCGTCCCCTCCTACTCCCAAAAAATCTGAATATCCAGAATAATTAAAAAACTTAAAAATACACAGTTTTCCTGAAATGTAATCTATCACAATTTTCCTGAATTGTGTAGATGCTGGAGATATGCAGCGCAGTTGACATTCTTACCAATTTTCTGGCTATAAAGACAGAATGTCAACTGTGCCTGGTATACTTCAGCCTCAAGGGTTTTCAAAAGGTCTTTGAACATAGCTTGTTGCTCCAAATATCTCTAATGTCATTTTTTAATCCAAGCTTAGCTTTCAGATTAACTTTAAGGAATTGGAACTTCTAGAAATAATTAATCTTGTCATAAAATGTACTTCAGCAACTGATCATCCATTTGAGTTCTGTTCGTGACTGCATGCCTCAGCTGTGAGGAGTCAAATACAAGTAGCTCAAGAAGACACTATGCTGAAGATGGTTAAAACTACCTGGGAAAAAGACATAGATTTCTTGGCAGAACTAAAAATTCTGGAAGGACTGGATCACCAGATATTGGGTGATTCCAATAGTTCTTTACAGTATCAGTGACAACGGCATTTCAAAATTTGTGAAAAAATAAAGACTACTAAATCAGTGCTGGAACTGAACTGCTTAGAACAGTTTTGCCCAGAAGGCAGAAACATGGTGATACCTAATGTTTTTGAGACAGTCTTTGAAGCTTCCACAATTACTATTTTATGTGAAATGTGCCTGAAAACAAGTGATTGCACAAACTGTGACATTTTATCATCTGTTCTTCACATTCATTTTTATTTGCTTGGAAGACATTTAAAGCTAACATTGGTAGCAAATTATGCTGTGAAATATATATGGCAAATCCTGAGGTTAGACAGACATAAATATAACCTTTGTATATGAGCTTCAGAAATCAAAGCAAGGCTAAGCACACACAGGCACAATATATGTAAGGACCAGCCAAAAGAGATAATACAGAAAAAAAGAAACATAGCAAGAGAAAAGGCGTACCAGAAAGACCAGTCATGCAGACTGTGCTTGCACAACTTGACAAAAGTTGCAAATGCTACAAAACTGAGAGGCATTGGCAATGTGACAGAACTTTAGAACATTATTCATGGAAAACAGGGTGATAAAATTGAATTCTGGAAAAAGGACGATATTTCACTGTGCTAAAAGGTAGCTCCAGCTTGTGAAATGTCAGTGTTTTCTTGAAATTTGGTGTCCATGAGTTGAGGAAAAGAAAGGATTCACATGTCCTAAGAATCACAGAGTAGCAAAAACAAAAGTAAAACATAACTTGGAAGAAAGCATAGACAGACGTACTCTTCCAAAGGTGATGCTGGTAGATTATTGGTTGTACCAAGAGAAGGAGTATTCTACAGGTCCTCTACCATATTTATCAACCCTCTGATGATATCTAATTTACCCCAGCACATAGGTAACAGTTCTGGATGGATTGAAAAATCGTGACATTCAGCTCTTTAGGCTAAATCAGCAATACCAACAGCTCTATCAGGAGAACTAGGGAGCATAAAGGTATCATAGGATGTCAAAATAACATGTCAGCAGATATGCAAGCTGCCGTTTGCTTTGCTGTTTCAGTTACCAAGCTGATTTAAGTTAAATTCCCAGAAGAGCTCATTATCATACTCTAGTTTGGAGTATTTAAATTAGATAATAATGTAATTGAATAATAAGGAAAACAGACACCATATTATCAAATTATAGTGAATACAGGAATTTCAGAATTCCCTAAAAAACACCTTATCAATAAATCCATTAAAGCATAATGCAGAAAAAAAACCAAAAAACAAAACAAAAAACTCCAACCAACAACACCCCCACCCAAAACCTAAGTGACCTAATGGATATCACCCTTAGCACTTCAAAGACAAGCTTTAAAGCTATTCAGATTGCTTTTTTCTCACTTCATACACCAGGCACGATGCCTAAATTTATAATCAGTTTTGTCAACTATTTATAGACAGCTAGGAATTATTCAAAGTGTCCTCATTAAATGTTTACCCATCATCTCTGTTAAATATGCTTCCTTTTGCCCATATTAATAAGAGTATTTGACATAATCTCAGTATTTTGAGAAATGCAAAGCAATTTGCAATGAGAGCAAAAATACTGAAATCAAGACAGGAACTGAAATACCATTAGCTTTCTTTTAAAAATGGAATTAATTTCTTTTCCATCATGTAGATAAGTTTTTTTTCATTCAACGAACCATAGAACTGCTAAGGTTGGAAAAGGCCTTGAAGAATATCAAGCCCAGCCATTAACTCAGCACTTCCAAGTCCACCACTAAACAATGTTGCTAAGCACCACAAATGCAGGTCTTTTAAATATTCGCAGGAATGGGGACTCAGCCACTTACCCGAGAAGCCTGTTCCAAAATTTGGCAACCCTTTTGGGGTAGAAATTCTTCCTCATATCTAACCTAAATCTCCCCTGGCACAATTTGAAGCCTCTTATTTAATCTCATCATGTAACTTGCTACCTGGGAGAAGGGTCCAACCTCCATATCACCACATTGGTCAGAGCCTGATGGTAATAATGCCAAGGTTGTGGGTTCAATACCCTTGTGGTCCATTCACTTAAGAATTGGACTCGATTCTTGTGGGACCCTTCCAAGAATATTCTATATTCTATGAATATTTTATGGTTCTAAACCCTGTGATTCTGCACCTCCTTCCCAGTAGTTGTATAATGGAATAAGGTTTTCCCTGAGCTTCCTTTTCTCTGGATAAACAACCCCTCAGCCAGTCCTCATAAGACTTGTGCTCCAGACACTTCAACAGCATTTTTAGACACATTCCGGCACCTCAATGTTTTCCTTGTAATGAGATGACCAAAGCTGAACACAGTTCCTTATGTCCCCATAATTTGAAAACTATGTTTTCATTAATTCTATGCCCAACATGGTCTTTATCCATCGCATAACCCACCAGTCTTTTCACAAATAGCAGGTCCTTGACTCATTCATCAGCTGTCTGCAAGTTATCTTTATGGAAGCAATTTTGATGCAGGTTGTAGGACAACTTAACCTCAGCAACACTCCCAACCTAGATGAACTTTTATGCTTGTTATCATTCAGTTTCACTTGCAAAACTCTGTACCTGTGAAGTCATGGCACTGTTCAGTTATGTGTCTGCTGTGCCATGCAGGAATTTATTGCTATTGCCCCTGACTGCTTGAGTCAACACATTCAGTCAGGCAGGGAAAAGACAGGGAATCCTCCATACCATGTGTCCTGTCTGCCTGTCTGGCCTGTCCCAGGGAAGGCAGAGTGTGATTCCAGTAATCTACCTTTCAAGCTCCCTCATGCTCCTCCCCTTAGTCACTTCCTCCTTGACATCTGTTACTAAGCAGAGGATTTCCTGTACCAGGACACTTGTCCCACAGGTGTGCTCACTGCTGCATGTCAAGTACTGGCATGAAAGTGAGACACATCCTGCAGCTGAGATCCTGGGTGTGCAGCATGTTGCTGACCACCACTGCTTCTGGCCCTGCTCAGGTCTGTCAGCTGCTGTTGCACAAGCTGTGGGCTCCCAGTGGCTTTCTTGACTGCCCCTGAAGTTGCTCCAGTTCAGAGCTCCCCAGTCCACTGTGTTAGAGTGCTCTGCTGTGGATCATACTGGCACTGGAACTGCTTGTTCAAAGCAGTTAATGCTACAAAGAAAGATTACTTGTGTTTTTATACTTAACCAGCAGAGGATACTTGCATGTAGTAAATGTGGCAGGTATGTGAAGTAAAATGTAGACTTTTTTTCATCAAACAGAAATCTGCTAATATGGAGCAAGACCACAATTAGCAGAGAAATTTGACCAAAAAAAAAATAAAAAAAACCAGCAACTGAGCAATGGTATATCTAGTAGCAGTAAAATATTCCTTTCTTTCACTAGATTGTTGTAATATTTTTCCTTTCACATGCTGTCATCCTTAAAAACTCAACCTGGTTATATTATTACCAAACACATTGAGATAAAGCATTGTTTGAAACAGAATAGAACAGTATTTATTGAAAAGCTTGAAATAAGAGGAATTGGTAACAAATCTCCCATTTTTCTTTCTTTGTCCTTCCTGGGTAAAGTTGGGCTTTTTGCTTAGATCTGAGTTCAGAAACTCTCAGGGTCTTGCTGCAATTCAGTACAGTACTCAGTACTGTACTGCAACAAAGTCAATCCCCATGAAGATTTCTTTTACCCTTTTACCCTTTTTTGTTTGTTTGTTTGTTTGTTTCCTAGCTTTTTTTTCTCTGTCTTTCTTTGTGTAATTCCACATTACCTTCATCTCATCTAACTTTCTGGATTTCTCCAAACCACTTATGATAATTTGGCTACAGACAAATAGCAATCCCTTTTACCTTCTCTGCAGTTTCATTTAATTCAGAAAGTATTATCCAACAATAAGGTAAACAGTTGGTTGCCTTTTTTTGGTATTCTGCCATATGCTTTGAACAGAACACAGATAAAAAGGACATGATATAGACACCAAAGAAATTAAACAGTTACATCACACACCTCAGTTAGGAAATTCTTATCAGACTATGTGTAGGAATATGGATTAAATCTTTCATTAACATAGCAACATCCTCCCCTCAAAGTCTTTAACAACTTTCATAGTAAAATATGTGGTAAAACTAAAAGTATTTTATAAAAAGAAACAACAAAAAACCCTCCCAGCAAAAGAAAAAATAATAGAAATAACAGAGGTGTGGTTCATGAATCCAAATATTTAAACTACTTGAATATTTATACTTTTTTTGAAGATTTTATTTTATGTGAAACCTGATTAGGCCATTAATTAGTTTACTATGGTATAAAATCCTCCATCATTGCCATAAAAAAAAAACACTCTAAGGCTCAAAAATGTGTATATGATAAGGTGAAATCCCTCTGTCTATAGACAGAATATTAAGGATTCTAATGCTATTTCTTCTGTTATATTTAAGAGGTTTGATACACTTGTTGGAATTAGATATAAGATCCAATGGATTGTAGTCTCTTGCATTAGAGTATTGTATTCTTTGTAACAAATACATTATGAACTGTCTGAAATGTTTCCTGCCATTCAATTAGTGCAGCTGCAGAGAAAGATGTTCCATGAGAGCTTTGGTTAGGTCTCTGAGCAAATGCAGTTGGGAACCAATTCAGTAGTGAAACCATTTATTTTAAAAAGTAGTAAGAGAAATGGTTTTTCTTCGTCTGTTTAGATTAAAGCCTGAGCATCTGTATGAATTTAGGCAACTTGATAAAATAATAATATAGTGATGAACTTTCAAAACCTGACAGACTCCCATGCAGAAATATGTTTCTGTATGTTTCCCAGAAATTTATGGCAACTTGCGACCCAAGCTGAACCCAAGTTTATTCTCAGACCTGCAATCTCTAGAGATAAATTATGTAATGGTCAGAATTGGAAATTATACACATTTTTAGAGTCTATACAGGAAACAACCTTTAGTTTGCCTCTTCTGGACTTGAGGAAGCCAGATGAAAAATCCATGTTTCCTGATGTAAGGAATTAATCAATAGATTAATATGTATTACAGGTGAAGATGAAATTTCTGTCAAATTCCCGAATCCCTCTATTTTAGCAGGAGCCTGTATCTACAGCTAGCAGACTTTGCAAAGCCAGAAAACAAAATGATCAAGGGATCAGCTTGACAACATGTGGATCACCATCTTACATTTCAAAAGCAAATGGAAAGGATTTCTCCTTTCTCTCCACAAGTCTATTTTTTAATAGGTAAGCTGCTTATTGAGGAAAGACACTTTCCCATCTGCTGTATGTGAAAAAAACAAAAAAAAACCAAAAAAAACCCAACAACAACAATAACAACAACAAAAAAAACCAAACACAAAAAAACATACAAAACAAAACAAAACAAAAAAAAACCACAAAAAAACCCAAAAAACTAAGAAACAAGGAAAAGTATTTAATTTTGAATGTAAATTCATGGAATCTAACTGCATGTTTGTGTGTTTGTGAGTAAATGTGCAAAAGTGAGTTCTTGAACTTTCAAGGGGAAGCCTGATCCTTGCTAGCTGTCCCTGGTATGAACTTGCTGCAAATTTCGAAAACATATTAAACAGAAGTGAATCCTCCATTCAACAGAGACAGCAGGAGATAAAACCCCTCAAAATTACAAAACTGAGAACATTTGTTTGCACACACTGTCCATTTTGATTGTGAAAACCAGGGACCTGATGTTCCAGAAAGAAAGTGCTACAAAAAATAAGGAATTCTGAAACAAAGACGAGGGTGAGAAAAGAAGAAATGAGTCCAGAAAGAATAAGGGGAAGATCCTAGCTGTAGGAAAGCTCTCAAAATTGGAGAAGGTCCTTGGAGATGGGAAAGAAGCATAGAGGCAAATGCCTGACCTTAGCTAGTGATGCACAGGACTGGTAACCACCAGCAGCTGCATAGCAGGAGGCAACAGATCTTTATGCCTAACCTTCCCAGAGCAGCAAAGATGTTCCTGCAGGGAAAGGAATCCAACATCTAGTGAACTAATTTATGATCTCTAAAGTCTTTTTCAACCTAAATTATTCTATGAGTCTATAAACTTAATATTGTGGGAAAGTGAGGGAGATAACCAAGCAGAATGAAAGTCCTGACTTTTGTTTATTTTCTACAATAAATTTGCTTGACTAAATAAAGGTTTGTTAGCTCAGGGACACATCTCATACCTTCTGCCATCCGTATTGGTCTCCAAATCACAATATTTTTATTTTATATTCTCTCTCTTCTTATAAATATTTTGGCAAAAACATCCCAGTGTACAAATACTAAACTGGAAAGGTGTAAGACTATTAGTGTATCCAAAGTCTTCATAACTAAG
Organism: Vidua chalybeata; assembly: GCF_026979565.1. Lineage (NCBI taxonomy): Eukaryota > Metazoa > Chordata > Aves > Passeriformes > Viduidae > Vidua > Vidua chalybeata. The sequence continues at coordinate 46,348,175 of NC_071531.1, read as the reverse complement.
GCTTTCTCTGAATGTTTAGAATAATTTTATCTATCCTTTTCAAAATGGGCTGGCAACAGTTGTTGCTTTTGGGAAGGACTGGTAAAAAAATGAAATATTTGTTTTCTTTCTGTCCTACTCCAAACCAAGTAGCTGAGAAATTATTCACTTCTAATTCCTACTTAAGGAGAAGACTTTTGTGAAATTTCTGAATAGGAGCAGGTCACCACTCCTGACTTTAAATTACCTATTCCCATCTGTTCCCCAGAATACCACAAGAAGAATGACAGTAACTCACATAGACTCAATGCACAAATAATCCCATAATGAACCAGCTTACTGTGATTTTCTGCAGATAATGAAATGTCTTATGTCTGACTTGCTGCTTAAAATTTAGGGACTAGAAATTATTTTTATTTCTTTCAGCACAGTGGATGATATAGGAAAATTACTTGCCTAAAGAGAAGTTATTACCCAAATTGTAGTAATTTAGTTAAATAAACACCATCAGGAACTTTCTCCATCATCCACCATCACACCTCTTCATAGAAAAATCTGTGAAGCATAATTCTGAGCATAATGTCTCTAGAGAATTCCTTTTTATTATTTATTTGTTATCGCTGATGTCTTGCAATCAAATAGTCAAATGTCTATTTGAGAATAGAACAAGTAATACACAGAACCAAACACAGAACTTCACCTCTCCTCTGACATAATTACATGGTAGAAAAAATATTTAATCTCCTCTTCTCAATTTTGATGGCAATTAAAGTGACACAAGATATTCCTAGTATTCCACTCCTTTCCCATCCTCCCCTCCTAGTATTTTCTAGGGTTAAAACAGGTGTCTGCCTGTTTTACAACTGCTGTTGTTATTACTAAGGGTTTATTTTGGCAATAGAGAAAAAGCATCAGTTGTAGTAATGCAGTTATCTCACAACTCCAGCCATGTAATTTCAGAATTTTTTGAAAGTACTGTCTTTTCTTGACACTTCTCAGAAGATTGCTGAGGAGAAATGCTCATTTACTAAAGTGACTGAGAAACATTGTCACTCCAAATCAACACAGCCATTTAATGAAAATGGGCTTTTCAGTAATATAATAGATGCTGCCAAAGCAGTGATCAAAGAGAGAAGAAAGGGAATGAACTAAGGAACGCGAGCTGTTAGAAACTTCAACTGTGTTTTGCTAAGCTGTCTGCCAAAAGATGATATCTGCCCTGTTGAATAATTTCCTTCACCAGTTTCAGCTACTTGAAAATGTCTTCACTTTTTTTTCTCAGACCACATATTGGCTAATAAGGTGAAAGGTTTAATTCTTGTCATGTTAAAATGAGTCATTAATACGGAAGTATTTTTAAAGGCATTTTCACTGCAACTAGTGTTCAGATGATGTTCAAAGAACATATTTTGGTTTTTGTCTCTGAATTTTTTCCTTCTGAAACTAGTGCTCCATCTTCCAAATTCATTAATTAATATGAGATTTACCTTTAGGTTTCTATAATAAATAGCTGGTTATGTGCCTAACCGTTTCTTCTACAGTCTTTTATGATAAGGTCCAACATTTCAAATTTTTTTCATCCTGATTGAGAATGAATTTCTGAACTAAGCATTTATTTGATGAAGTAAATTTACATGATGGAATTCCATACCTTATAGAGTATCCTTCTGATACTAGATTATGGGGGAACAGTTAAAACTGTAACAAAACTATCCAGAATTAGAATAACTGTAACAATAGGAGTCTGATGATTCAACTAAAAAAAAAACTTCTTTTGGGATTAATCTCATGTGTTTTTCTCATTTTGAAATAAAATATTTTATTAATTTGCCCAATTCTCTAATGAAAATTGTTTTATATGCAAATTAAAATGCGACTTTCTTTTTCCTTTTAATCCGTCATTTCTGCCAGCTACTTCTTTCTTTCCTCTCACTTGAGTAACAATCCAAATTCAGGAACACTTCTGGCTGACCAACACTGCATGTTTCAAGGAATAGTTCACCCACTAAATCTTCATTAGTCTAAAATATGTAATGTTAGTGTACTTCTAAAGGAAGTCTTGTATTGCAGGGCTGATGAAATTTCTCTTAAAACAATGAGGGAGGCCTAACACAGAAACAAAGTACTCTAATCTGTTAATTAAAGCTTTGTTTCATCTTGCTCTTGAAAAATCTAATTCAGACTTCTTAGTGTTTAGATACTCTCAGCAAACTCATTTTCATTCAAATTTGTGACTTAAATCTTATCACATTAGTAGAGTGTGTTGATTTTCTCTTTGATAAATAGCAACTTTCTGAGGAGGAAAAGGTTTTAAAAAAGGGGCCTGCTTTTCTCTGTACATTTTTCCTGCTATGTGCAAGTAATTCCATTGCCTCTGTTACATTATTGTGAGATCTAAGTGAAATAATAACATGGATTCAATTTGTTTAGAATATAAGCAATATATTCAGAAGTTTTTTATAACTTTTTTTCCCTGAAGCACATAAATGACATTTGTTTTTACCAGTGCCACAGCTAAATCAGTGATCAAAACCAATGATCAAATTATATTTGTTAGAAAACTCTCAGTGGAGAGAGGATGAGAAAATATTCACAGTATTTTCTATCACATTCTGTCATTCTAACTTCCTAAAAATCTGGCTCACACATACATAATTGATGCCCATCTTTGCAGGTGATAAAATCTTTTCTAACATCTTCAAGGCTGTGCACATAATGAAAACTGAAGACTCTGCTTAGCCAACTTCATGGCAATCTTATCAGGAACAAGAAGCATCTTTGAAGATGGAGAGGAATAAAAAAGAATTCTCATTTTCTTAAAATAAGATTTTTCCTCTCTGTGTCAAAACATGTAAATGCTTCAGGCATCTTATTATTCCTACTCAGATTTTTTTCTAGGTTTCCTAGATGGAATAGTTGCCCCTGTCACAAATACATTTGCAATCATGTTAACATCTTTAAAAATCTCAATATTAAGTTATGAAGAACTTTTCTATAGTCTTTTCTATAAATGCAATTCTTTCTAAAGATGCTGAATCACAAATATCTTCTTCCCTTCTGTCCCTTTTTCATTATTTTTTGACTATTATTTATACTTCCTCATCTAATTCCCTTCTGCTACAACATCTGCAAGTTTTGAATCTTTAAAAAATGTTAAAAGTAATAAAATATAAATGACTTCTCAATATATATTAGCTTTTTATCTGTTTTATAGCTTGTAATTTTCAGGGTGTTTGGATGAAACTAATCTTCTTTCATTATTATCACAGGAGGATGCTGTGAATATGTAGTTTTAATTTTTGTCTGATTCTCTTTAATCTGTCTCCAGTTGCCCCTCATATCTCCCATTCTGTGATATAGAGTATACTGATAATCCTTATTAGTCAACACATCCTTTTTAGTTTCCATAATACCCTGAGACAGAACACTGAGAAGTAACTTTCTGTCTGAAAAGTGCCATTGTTTTAAATGTGATACTGTAGAAAAAAACAGATGCTATCAAAGTCCTTGAATGTTGTAGCTGGACACTCAATAGCTGACCATTTATGTCACAAGATTCTACTTCCAAGTGGTTAAAATTAAGTCTATTCAAAGTAGAAAATAAGTCAGGAAATATAATTTTTTTCTAGACTTCCCTGAATCACTAATGGAAAAAGATTGTCAGTTTTGATAAAGTAATTCTGAAAGGAATGGTGCTGGCAAAGTCTTATATGACTGGTATAGGCAAGGGTGTATCACTGAATGGCCCCATACTTGCAAGGCAACAGCTGTTAAAAAGCCTTTAACTCAGACTGCAAGAGTAAAGGCTTAGGATGCATCAAATTTTCTCTTCCCTTTGCTCCCTCTGAGCTGCCCCTCATGTCGGTTTTATGTTGGACTGATATTGCGATATCTTGCTGCAGAAATTTTTTCAGTCTCTAAACTGAAAACAATTAAAAATATGATAAAACCATTTGTTGTCCATTTATTTCTACATCACTAATGACCCAGGACATTAGTCAAATACACACAGTCCAGCTGTTCATTTTACTGCTTGGAATGGTAGTTGAAGTCAATGCCATATCTGGTATATTAGCTTGTCAGCTCTAGACTGCAATCCAGTTTTTTTTGTAAATTACAGATTAGCTGATTAAAGCCAATGCAGCATGAAGACAAAAAAATAATCCTTTAATAAATAGACAAATTAAAAAAAAAATCTTGTGAATATTCTGATTCATTCTTTGTGCTTGCCTCCTCACTTGGGGTTTCGTATCTCATTCTTCACCTTTTGGTAAATATTTCTTGCTCTGGAATTTATGTCTGGTCTCTGTAGATTCTCAATTTGCAATAAACTTCAGTGGACTTGACTCCATCATTAGTTGTTGTGTCTCACATGCTGCAACGGGTCTTTTTCTTCATGACAGAAGTTTTCTATGTTCCTGTGTTTCTGTATTATAATTAGGGCTATGAAGGGAAAGCTGAGGTGCACTACAGCAAAAGAAAGAGTATCTGTGCTCTGGGTATGTGCATCTTATTGAAATCAGTGCATATGAATAAAATGAAAGGGAATTAAAATCCTCAGGGAATTAGAATAGCCAGAATGGCAAATAGCCAGGAAACAAAAAAACCACCAGGCTAATGGCAGAGAATCTACTCCTCAAATGAACAAATATATCTAAGTGAACATTATAAAGACAGAGTGCCACAAGGAGAGAATTTGAATTACACTACTACACTACACTATTGGTCACAAATAAACAGGGAAGGGTCAAAATTAGCATATCTCATAGCAGGATCACAATTTCTCTTAAATAGTTTCACCTAGGTTTTAATTGATTCCAGTTAAGATGAAATGTTCAGGTTGATATTTTTGTAAGTTTACAGACTACAGGTTTTTACTTTGAAATTGGTACATAACATTTCAAATTTAAAATTTTTCTTTAGAGAACTGTTTTAAAACTCAATTTTAATAAAATAGAAAACTTATTTTAAAAGCTTGGGATGAAAATAAACATCCAGAATTTTCCAGGTCTACAATTCTGTGAGAGAATTAGTATTTATTTCTTGCTCTTTCTATTTTTAATTTTTTTTTCTAACACTACCCTTGCTACTTTAAGGCTTTCTTCAGCAGTGAATAGTAACTGCAAAAATTACTACTACTTTAGTAGGTTAAAAAGACGAGTGCGGCAGTTGCCTGCTACGACCTCAAGCAGTCAAAAAGCTCCGGCTAGTGCTGCCTTTGTAAGGCCATAGCTGCCACGTGTGCGGGCACTGCAGGGTTATGGCATTGCAGAGTGGGTAACACACTTCAGTAGCTTCACGCTGAGAGGAAGCGAAGGGATAAGAGAAGGACACTTCACTTGCAAGCCTGAGAAGTTTTATTCCCCCATGCGTGGTTGGAGTGAATCGCCCTCAGCACAATGCAAGGCGAAATGCCAACGGACAAAGAACTTGCAACAGATTAAGTAGGGGGCAGGCAGACAGGGGTGGAAACCTGCCTCGCCCTATGGGGACAAACAACAGGGGAGTGACTTGGATTATAACAACCTGTGGCAACATAACAGAGGTGGGTACAGCGTTCTGGGACAAATAGCAGTGCCAAGGTGAGGTGATTGATGCAGAACTTTCATGAAGAAGCAGGGAGTGGTTACAAGATCGACACCCCAACAAGGAGTGACAACCCCTGACTGACAGAACCTTGTAAGGAGAAAACTGTGTGGGGTGGAGAAGATTCAAAGGTTGGAGTGGCAAGAGCTCCTGTGGTAAACAACTTGGAGCAAACCACTGTGAGGGAAAATAGGGGTACAACGAACAACCTAACTAACATTAATAAAATCCCTGACTAAACCAACCCAACCTACAACAGACCAGTGCAGTAATTAGTTCATTTAAACATTCAGTATGGTTTCTAGAAAATTTTCAATCAAAACTATTATGCAAATTTCCATTATTTGCTTGATTTTTGCTTACTTTTCCATTTTGTAACAATAATTTCCTCTGCCAAATATGTCAACACTGAAATCTGGAGATCTAATTTTTAAGCTCTCTACAAACAAAAGCAGAAGGAAGGTAACAGTTTCCTAACATTCCCAGGTGCTAGGAGAGAATGTTCAGTGGGATGAGTTGTTTGTTCGTTTATGTGGGTGGATTAAGGGAGGATGAAAAACAGGGAGTCTCTGCGTGTTCCTCCTATACTGCATTTTAAAATTAATAACACCTACAAATACTAAAGAGGAAACAATGAAATTCATCAAAGCAGAGCAATAAATATATATGTGTGTACAAATACTTATATAAAAATTCAAATACATGATATTACTTGTGATTGCACAGAGACAGATTCATAGGTTAAGTAAACCTGCTCCTCTGCTGCCTGCGCTTGTTTGACAGGTATCATTTAGTATTAAAGTATTGAGTTTAGTTAAAAGAAGAAGTACCACTGATCTGATGCATGTCTCATAACTGGATAAATCAGGAAGCTCCGAGAACTTTATCTGACCTGTAATGAAATTTATATCAGGAAAAGGTATAGATTTACTCTATAAACTCAATTTCTGCATGCATTCTGCACCTGTTTCTGAAATAGTACGTTCCTCTTAGAAGAAAATTCATAGTATTAGCATAAGGATTATGAAGTTTCAGAGAAATGCTGATAAGAGTACTACAGTGACAGAAGGCATAAATGTCACAAGCAACATAGAATTAATATTTTCAAAAATTTTAAATCATTACTTCACTTATTACTATTTCTTACTTCTTACTTATATTTTTAAGGGACAAAAAGAATGTATTCTGAACAAATATTATGCTCAGGAATTCTCATCAATCTTGGTGTCTTTAAAATTCTAGAAATTCATTTTTTGGGTGGTTTTTGTGTTTTGTTTTGTTTTTAAGAATAAGAAAATCCTTTTAATTCAGGTTTAATTACTGACTTTTAAGTAGTATTTTTTTTTCTTTCTCTTCTGATTAGCAAACTTGATTTCATTCAAATTGTAAACTTCAGCCCAAAAGCACTAACTTCCCTCATATCACTGTTTAGTCATTTGCAAATGATCAGAAATTCCACTAGGTAATTCAGAACAAGAAAATAATTTTAGATTTTTTCTTTGTATTACATCTGACTCTCAGCAAGTCCTATGGAGACAATTCTATGAAGTCATCTTGTATAGGATAAAATTAGCTTTTGTGAATCCATCTTTCGTGTCTGCTCTCTTGGCTTCACCTGTGGTTTTTGTCTTCTCTCAGTTCCTTTTTCCTGGGAGTTCTCTTCTACAGTAGGTCAGGTTAAATTCCACTTGTTTTTTAAAAGCCATCAGAAACTTTCAGTAACCTCCTATGCTACTCAAAACTTTAAATCAAGGAAAGCCAAAAATGTACTTCAAACTCTTTCTGTCTCTACTTGCAGAGATGTGGGAGAACTGAAGTTGTTTTCTGCTCCTCTGAGATCTTATAACCAGGAGAAGGAACATAAGGAATGTCTTTTTTTTTTCTGCCTTAAAAATAATCAATCTTTCTTTGAGAACATAGAAGGTCAGTGTCTGTCAGCCTTATTTTTACTGATGTGGTGAGAAATATTGGATTTCTAGCTCAGATATAATTAAATTCTTAGCAGGTAACTTGGTTTGAACCTCTCTTCTTTGATTCTGAGTCTCCTAAATCATTAACCTTTACTAATTGTCCTCTGGAGTTCTCTACAGAGTCCTTGACATTGCTCATTGTTTCCCATATATTTTCACTTGTGTCACAAATGAATGATTTGACTGATTTAAAAAATGTCATAGAAAAATATTCTGCCTTTGTGGAGCAGGAGAAAAGGGGAATTAAAAACACCATTGTTTTTCTGAGTATTTTCTAAGTTTATTTTCCACTTGGAGCTGATCATTGACCTGGAGGCCAGCCTGTACAGACTGACTGGGCTTTTGGTCACACTTCTCAAGCTTAACCCCTTCTTGAGCAGCTGGGCTACACCTACAGCACTTGGCCTTGAGTCTCCTTGAGTCCTCTGTGGCTCCAAAAACATGTTTGCTTTTCTATTTCACAAGATCTAAAATAATATGATTGTGTCACCATCGTGGTTACTGTAAGAGCGGTGTTTCTCTGACTTCAAAAGAGCAGTATGACAACACATGGGGGAGTTTGGGGGTTCAAAGCCTGCTTGAACTGTGCACAACAGCTCAGAAGGTTGATGGGGCCAAGTCCCAGCTACAATTCATCTAAATTTCACAATGGGAACTGCCTTCATGTAGGCCATTCACAGAAACAAGAACACATTTCAGAGGGAAAATGTTGACTAACTTCAAAGCAGCAAACTTGCATTCATGCAGCATAAATGGTGAGGCTACCAAGACCCAGGGATCATCTTGGGAGATATTAATTAGCAGTGTGAAATACCTACTGAGAAAGAGGAAAAACACTTGTAGTATAGAGTAAGAAAGATAAAAGATACAAAAAGAGCAAGAGATCTTTACTTCTGATAGGTTTCCATAAAAAATGAAAATACTAAAGAAATTACATAAAACTAAATGTTAAATAGTATTTTTTCAAATTCTTAATTTAATTTAATTTAATTTAATTTAATTTAATGTAACTTACCTTACATTAGACTGAAAAACTTTAAGAACTATTATTTATCTTTTAAGAGACATTTGTGTAAGACAAATGTTTAACTCCGATTCAAGAGGTATGTCATGTAAATTTTATTCTGGAATATTAGGAATCTGTGCTGTTCAGCCTGTCCCTTTGTAGTGCTTGTTACTCATTTTAAGTTCATAGTTTACAAATTATGTTGACACTTCTATTTTTGAAATTAGCAATTTTAAATAAATAGTTTATTTCTGCATAATAAAAGGCAATGTAATACAAATCTTTGATTTTGATCCAGAATGGTTATATGCATTAACTGTAGTAAATTTTATTAATTTATTTTTGGTCAACAGTCTTGGTAGAAACTAATATTTCCTTTTTATTGCAAAAGAATAAATGTATGTTCTGTAAATATACAGAACAAGAACATGCAGTGGCTATCCCAAGTCTAAAGAATTTTCTTAGGACAATGCTTCCCATTCAAAATTAATAAATCTTCTGAGATACAGAGTATTTCAACCACTAAGTTTTGCTACACTTCTCTGAAGAAAATATTTATTTAACTTTTACCCATTTATTCCACTTTTTCATTATATATCCTCTTTTTGCCTTTGGTCTATGACTTTAAAAGATTTAATGGAAGCATAAAGTCATTAAAGTAACACAAAAAATGGAATTTCTGCTTCTTGTTCTTCATTCATAATTGCAAATAACAGTAAGACAGTATAAACACACATAAACATATTTAAATCACAATACATGTAGAAATGTGTATATAAGGCTTCCAAACAGCAATTGGATTTCAGCAAAGCATTTGATACTCTCTCACAGGATCTTTCTGGACAAAATGTCCAGCATTCAGGTGGATAAATACATCATGTGATGGGTGAGCAACTGGCTCATGGTTTGGCCACAAATATTTACAGTGAATGGGTTAACATCAGACTGGTGACCTGTCACTGGTGGGGTTCCATAGGGCTCCATCCTTTGCTCTGTGCTCTTCAGCATCTTCATAAATGCAGGACTGGAAGGGGGTACTAAGCAAGTTTGCAGACAATACAAAACTGGGAGGAGATGTTAACTCTCTCAAAGGCAGGGAGGCCCAGCAGAGAGACCTTGACAGATTAGAGAACTGGGAAATAACCAACCATATGAAATTCAACAAGGGCAAGTGCTAAATCCTGCACCTGAGCTGGGGCAACCCTTGTTATGTGTACTGATCAAGGAATGAGAGGCTGGAAAGCATTGCCACAACAAGGGACCTCCGAGTTCTGGTTGATGGCAAGTTGAACATGAGTCAGCAGTGCCCTGACAGCCAGGAGGGTCAGCTGTCCAGTGGTGCATCAGGCACAGTAACACCAGCTGGGCAAGGGAGGGGATTGTCCCGCTCTGCTCTGCACTGGGCGGCCTCACCTCAAGTGCTGTGTGCAGGTTTGGGCACCACAACATAAGATATTAAGTCATTAGAGAGTGTCTAAAGGAGGGCAACAAAGGGTCTGGGAGGGAAGCCTTATGAAGAGCAGCTGAGGTTATTTGGCTTCTTCAGCCTGGAAAAGAGGAGACTTAAGAGCAGACTTCATCGCAGCTACAACTTCCACATGAGGGGAAAAGGAGGGACAGACACTTCTCTGTGGTGGCCACTGACAGGACTCTAGGGAATGGCCTGAAATTGCATCGGGGAGGTGTGGATTGAATATTAGAAAAACATTCTTCACCCAGAGGATTGTTGGACACTGGAACAACAGTGAAGTGGTCACAACACTAAGTTGACAGAGGTCAAGAATGTTTGGATGATGCCCTTGGGCACATGATGTGACTCTTGGGGATGGTCCTGTTCAGGGTCAGGAGTTATACTTGATGATCCTCATGGCTTCCTTTCAACTCAGTATATTCTGTAATTCTGTAATAATCTTTCAGACCCAATGTTTAGTGAATACAGCACTGCTACTTTTTTGGTTGTAATTCTCACTGCTACATATAGGTAGCCACATTACAAACATTTTGTCTTAAACACTTCATCTTAGTCAAAACTTAAATATGCTAGATAAAATATACAATTTTAGGAATTTGTGTTAAGTTCCATGACAGTCTTTCAGGATTTTCAGAGCAAAATGTTCAAGTTTATGTAAATCTACTTGTGCTATTTCCTACTACATTTCTAAGTTAGCCAAAGCTGATATGTGAGGCCCAGGTCTAGAAATTTGATGATTTGACTTCCCAAAAGGTTACTTAATATATGTTTTAAAACTTGTGACAGCAACTGACGCCTTTTCTTTCACTCTGTTTGAAAAACTAGACCTTAGGGGACAATAGATCTTGTCTATTTACACCTTATCTGCTGCTTTTAGAGATCCATCAGAAGCCTAGAGCAACCACACATTTTTCAGACTCCTTCTTTCTAACAAGGTTTAGCGCTAATCACAAACTTTCACATTTAAATATCTAGGAGATAACTTGGGACCCATTATCTTCAAAGATGTGTTCAGGTAAAAAGGAAATAAATCTGGGTGAAGGAAGTAAAAAAAGTAAGTGAAAACTATGTTTATGTTTTATGTTATGGTTTAATGTGTGTATTTGTATCATTCACAGTCGATACAATTCTAAAATAAGGCAAACACTACTGTCATGTTAAATCTTAGAAGTTACTGACATTATGTAGTCCATGTGCCATCTACATGTAGATGTCTCCATGTAAACTGCATATTTAAGCTCCTGTTACAGCCAACGTAAACCTTTTTTTTTTTGTTCAGTTACCCAAACAGTGGGAAATATATACATATATACATATATATACACATATATATGTGGAATATATGACACAAATGTTAGTCAAAAGGGGTTTTTTTGGGGAAAAAAGTGCTTACTTTGCCTTCTTAGAATCTCAGCAGTGTAATGAAGATACAGCAAGTAGCTGTTGCCAACTCAATTACAACAACGCAAGAGTATACAAAGGGAGGCCTCACTCTTAACAGACTTCAACAAACAATGCCAACAATAAACAGACACAAGTAACAGAAGGAAGACTCACAAATAGACAAAATCCTTTCAATTCCTAACCCTTTTCTTTGGTGTTACTCAGGGTCCAGAGGGAAAAAGCTCCTGGGGACAAGCAAAATAAAATTGTGTGTGCTTACGGTGGAGTTACACCAGTACCCCACAGTCACAGCCAGGAGAAGTGTGGTGCCTGTGGCCCTCCCAGGCTAGGACATGACTCTGGGCTCCCTGGGTTCAAAGAATGAGAAAAATTCTGTATAGCCATAGGTAAGATTGAAAAATAGACTGAAATGGGAAAAGCAATGTGTTTATTAATGCTCAAACCTGTTATTTCTTAGACTGGAAGTCCATTATAACCATGATGAAATGTAGCATCTAAAAGAATTATAAATAAAAAAAAAAAAAAAAAAAAGCAATGTAACATAAGGAAATAATGATTCAGGATAATTGTCTCTCTAGAGTAATCTGCAGAAAAAGTGTTGTAAACTAACAACCAGTTCATCAGAAAATAAAACATATTATTTAAATTTAAGACCCTATTTCAGGTGAGAATCTTGCAACATCACCAAAATATATATTTCAACTAAACACACTAATTTATTTGGATACTTCATCCAAGTGTTTTTATTAAATGATTCTTTTAGTACTGTATTTTAATATCATTTATTCAGTATTGCTATACTTCAGACTATTTTTTTCCATTTTATTTAATTTATTCTGTGTATCTCTGTGTTGAAATCCTTGATGATCTTATAGAAAAGATAGATCAGGAGTTTTAATACAGTTTTTCTCCACAAGACATTTTGCTGGTTTCAAGAAGCTGTAGAGAATATCACTTACAACATGACCTTTATCACCTGAAGAAGTTAAAGTTATAATGAGGTTTCCCAAGCTATTTGCAGGAAGTGTTATGGACTTGATGTGATATATACACCTGAATTTTACTGACATCATGCTATTTGGGATTCTGAGATGACATTTTAAGACAAATCTTTCCTCATGACCTTCTCAGTTACCAAAAGTTTAATTCCATTTTTATTTCTGTATAGAATTTACAGTGCACCAAGTGATACTTGGCAATTAAAAAGCCATTTGACTCCAACTGTCTTCAGGACTGGGTGCCAAAACCTAAAATGTCTTTTGATGTTTTTTTCTTTGCTTGAACTGGCCTTTTCAATAGATTGGATTGGACTGCTCCGCTCAAGAATTCTGGTCGAGGCAGGGAAAATTAGGTCTTGTGTCAGAGTTATGGCCTTAATAGCATTTAAAACAGCCTGTTTTGCTTTCCTAGGGAGTAAAATCCCTTAACACATTTTTGGTCCCCCCAAGGGGACTGTCACATTATGATGTGTTCTGCTATCTCCTTGACAACTGAAGAAACAGATCTTGAAGTCATGACAGGTTCTTCTGATTGGCACTTAAAGAAAGTGTAATTTGACATGGGGAAGAAATTTTGTTATTTTTTTATGACTGTACAATCATTGCCACAGTGTTGCCTGTGTAATAAAAGTGCCTTCAGAAGATCTGCCCCATTATACTTTTCTCATAGAAACATCAATCATCTATGAACAAATAAGCACAAAAAATAATAAAGCACAGAGAAATGAATCCCCAAGAAAAGCTTCCTGTTTTAATTGGTCAACTTAGAATAAAATTCTCTGCAATCTATTCCAGGTCTGTCAACTCCCACTAATAGATACTCAACCCTTGCAGAGTTTCCTTGGCATATTATTCTAAAAATAAATAAATAAGATGAAAAAAGTGTGTATTTTTAATTTTCAGATTTAATTTTAACACACATTTTAAAAAAATACCTGAACAAGAGACCAATGGAAAGTGAAACAAATATTTATATTGTTTAGACTTAACAATAGTGAATATGTTTAATATGGTATTGATATGGTTTTAATATTTTTATTTAATCAGCAAATCCTGGTGAAATTCTTGAAGGAAAACCAATCACAACAGAAACAAGAATTGGTTTTGCAGAAAAGCAAGGAATCTGCTTCAGGAAGACTGTCTATTTCATTTAGAGACTTCTGCTTTGGAGAAATAGAGAGGAAGGCTTGATTAGTAAGAAAAACAAACTCACAAACTGAAGACTGCATAACTGAGCAGCTTTTATGCATGACCCACTGCTGGTTAGCTATGTACAGGTTACAAAATCCAGAAAAGAGTATGTGCTTCAGTCACAAGTAAGCATGGAAAAATCTGATCTTTTAAAAAGAAAAGAGAAAAAGTAAGATTTAAGAATTCTGTTCTTCCAAATTATGCAAATTGGATTAGCTGCCATTAATTTCTGCTGACAATTCAATACTTTGATCAATAAAAAGAAATGCAATCTTTGAAATAATTAATATATAATATTGTCTACTGAAAATAATTTTCAGTGGTAAACTAACATCACTAATAGATGTGTTAATCAAACATGAATGATTTCATTCATTATCCTTAAATATTGTGGGGGTTTTAATTTTTTCATATAAATTTCATGTCAGCATGTCTGACTATTTATAATTTTATGAAAAAATATTGTTTCAGAGACATTTGTATTTGTATTTCAATCTTCCAGTTTATGAAGAAGGTAAGTTATTTTATCTATATATATATCTATATCTATCTATATCTATATATGTATCTACATCTATATCATCTATATCTATAACTATCTACATCCATCTATCTGCATACATCTACATATATATATAATTAATTTAATAAAAATATAATTATTAGTCTTTCATTTTATGAATTTTGGAACCAAATCAGTTTGAAAATAATCAGACAACCCAAGATTTTTGTGACTGACTTTAATTTTTTCCAAATACCACTCTTTCACTAAAATCCACTATACAAGTCAGCAGAGCTGTCATGTTCTATTTGTGTTAAGACCTGGAATACATAAATAAGACTTTTGTAGTGAAGAACAAGGTAATTTGACAGAACATGATAGAAAACTATCACAACAGCTTCCTGAACAATTCTTTTTTTGGCCTGCTAACTTACCTAATACCTTGTGGGAAAATATAGAAATTAATGACATTGTATGGCATTATTTATGCACAAATTATTTTAGGATTGAATCCTTTGTTATGAAAATCTATCAGGTTTTCTTTTGTGTGTATGTATGTAAGAAAGTACTCATAAATAATTTTATAAAGAACAGGGATAAGGTACTGAAAGACTTGATGGACAGTGCTCTAAAAAAGTTGTATTGCTCTGAGTTGTTCTCTGAGACAGCTGGCTCTTCCACTCCTAATTACTACCTTACAGAAAAATCATCTTATCTACCTGCTATTCTTGTAGGCTGCTGGCTGCTGTACTTCTGCTCAGTGTCCCACTTTTCTATTTATAGGCTTGGATATTTTTCTTTCTCTTTCATGCTCTCCCATTTCATCACACCTGTCCTCTCCACAGGAGTAGACTCCCATGTATGTGCTCAGAAGGGTGTATGTACATTACTTTATGGGTTGGAGCTTAGATCTGTACAGATCTGGGGATCAAACAGAGAAGTGAACCTGAACTGCAGTCAAGTATTTGCAGGTGAATAACAAAATGACTGACTTTTCTGCAGAAAGAAGGATCCTTGTCTTCTTATATGTTTTATTGCCTTTACTGTGTATTAGGTGCTCCCATAGGAAATAATATTACAAAAAAAAAAAACAACAAAACAAAAAACAAACAAACAAAAAAAACCAAACAGACAAACAAAAAAAAAGTCCTACCCACAAAACAAAACAAAAAACAAACAAAAACCAACCAACCAAAACAAAACAAAACCAAAACAAACAAACAAACAAACAAACAAAAGAAAAACCCCACCCAGGTCTAATCTTTACAACTTTTATTAAGTGTGGGAGGATGTAAGTTGCATTGCCCACTTCAGATCTGTGTAAAAGCCTGTCTGCATGGTTGGAAAATGGGGTCCTGTTCCTCTTCCCCTCACATCCAGACATGCATTCCCATTCCCTTGGTGACTTTGCCCCATGAACTAGCTCAGTGTGTGAGCAGATGTGCAGCTGCAATACTGAAGGAAAGGAAGGCCAGGAAAATCCCTGTGAATGTAAACTACCCATAAGATGCCTTTTCTTGTACTGTCAATCCTGGGTTATATTTTAGGAATGGGTAACATTGTTATCTCATTTTCAGATGGCTCACCTTATGCAAATTAATGAAAGTCATTGTCCTGCTCTACAGTTACTATGATTCCTTAGCCTTAAAGAAGATGAGTATCCTGCATTGCTCTGGCTTCCAGGACTATTTAAACTTTTACTATTTAGATTTCTATGGACATCTGATCCAATAGTGAAGGGATGATTTGATTTTGTTTTTCCTCCACAAATTTTGTAATGATGTTCTTTTCCCACCAAGTATATTAGAGTTTTATACCATATTTTATATATATATATTGGTCCAGCATATGGATCAGTAATTTAGCTCTATTTTCTTCATGTCTTAAAGCACTACTTTTATCTGTTAGCTTTGAAGAAATCAGAGATAATTATAGAGATAACAGAGAATCTTTAGTTTTTCAGAATACATAACAAATTAATTTAAATTAATTTAACACAAAGCTCCACAGTTAAAGGAAATTGACGGCATTGCCATTGATTTTGGTATGCAATAACTCAAGATATTAGATTCCTGCAATTTAATATATTGATGAGGATTAAGTTAGCAAAAGCAGAGGATATCTCTTCTGCTTCTTTTGAGATTGTTTCCAAGTTTGAAAATATTTATGGCACACTTGCATTTTTTGGACTAATAGATGTTCATTCTTGATTGAACCACAAAAGACTTCACACAAGTAGCACCTACTGGGGTCCTTATATCCATTGGCTGGTCATATCATTAGGCTTACTCAACAGAAATAAATTATCCAGAGGAAATTAGTAAATACAGAAAAACTACAGGGGATATTTCTGGGAATTTTACATATGTATTATAATGCTAGTACATTGGAAGTTTAAATACTCCTGTTATGTGCGGCGTGGGTTTTCGCTCTCCCCAGCTGCACGCGGCTCTTGGGAGCCCGGCTGTGGCGTAGCTTCCACGTGCTGCCGGGGTTTGCTGCCGTGGGTTCCTGGACACGGCTCCGTGTCTCGGGCGCGTCAGCTGGCCAGCCTCTGTTACTGTGCGCTAGGCGTCCGGTAAAGAGGAAGGAATTTGTCCATTTACTCTGTGCTTGGCAGGAACGGTTTATTGATCACGTGGTGTGGTTCGATGGAAGAACGCGACCGCTCCCGTCACACGCATGGGAGAAAATGGCGCCTGCGTGCCGGCGGGATAGGGTTTTATGGAGGGGCGGGGCGAGAGGATCCACGGCCTGCTGGCCAATAGGGGTGGCTGCCGTGGCGGTGACATCAGCAACAGCGACCAACCAGAGAACCCCGCAGGGGCGGGCACCGAGCCTTGGGCTGAGCAGGATCGTGTGGCTTGGGGTGGCCAGCACAGGGTTTCCCGGGGCCGGACAGCCGGGTGGTTACAGGAGTGGCAGAGGGGTAAGATCCGGCAACAGGCAGCAGGGGGCCAGAAACCACGGGGAGGGGGGGACAACATGGGGGAAATGCGGGATTACAGAACTTGACTTATTTTAACATAAATTAAAAACCCTAATCTAAACCCAAACTCCAGGTTGCAACAGTTATGTAAATGAAATATTATTGGTAATATTTTTGACAATGAAATATAATTTTTTGACTTCTAAAAAGGAGATGGAAAGAAGGTCCCTTTCATATAGTCATATTTCAGAAAAACTTGAAGGAAATGGGAAGCATAAAACTCTACTCTTATTCCAATCCTATTGGATTCACTAATATCCCAGCCCTGCACCCCTCCATATCAAATTTTCCTTCATTAAAATTTTAGCGTGATACTGTTTGCATCCATTTACATATGTAGAGCTCATTGTTTGTTGCTGGGTTTAAAAAACAAAACAAAACAAAACAATAAAAACAAACCAATTTATTCTGTGAAAAATAAGAAATAAAAGACATTAAAATTTACTAGAAGATTATTTCTACGTAACTTTTGCTTGCATAATTTCACAATGGATATATTTTCTGCTTATTCTCCTAGGTCCTACAAAATTAGGTAGAAGAATACAGACAAATACCATATAGTATGTGTACATTTGTAGAAGAGACTGAAAACCAAAATCATTCAAAAGGTAGCAACATTTTGCTATGAATATTTGTAAACATTTTGAAATCTACCTCAGAGTAGAAAAAAAATCCAGACCAAATTAAACCCGAACTCAAAACCCAGTGTCACGTAAAAGTAGTTTTAAGAATATGCTGATTTTTAAAAAGAATTTCCAATTATTTTATGAAAAAAAATCCAAACCATGTTAAGTAAGATTATGCAAATGACACATACTATTTTTTTTCTAACTTGTTTTATTATAAGGGCAAAGAAATTTCTAGTTTCTCTCAGGAGCATTTCAGT
Source organism: Vidua chalybeata (assembly GCF_026979565.1). Lineage (NCBI taxonomy): Eukaryota > Metazoa > Chordata > Aves > Passeriformes > Viduidae > Vidua > Vidua chalybeata. The sequence continues at coordinate 46,330,193 of NC_071531.1, read as the reverse complement.
TAGGACCAACAACCAGGAGGGACAGAGGAAAAATTAAGAAGACATAGATAAGGCTTACTTGCATCTCTGTAATGGTTCCTACAGAGTGCTTTAGCAGTGGCTAAGTTCAATCAGAATTTACAAATGTTTTTCAAGGACCATTTATAAGGTACTTTTTACCACTCCTCAAATCTTAAAATTGAACAAATATCTTCTTGTTGATAAATTCGACCATTAAGTAAAGTTTTTTTACAAAACATTTCTCTTCACTTCTCCTACCCATTCTTAGTTTTTTTCATGTCCTAATAATGACTATCACTGAGTTTTCTTAGTTAACACCATCATTCTAGTATCATCATACCTACTTTTAATTCATGGGGATTTTGTTAAACTATAAAGAAACACACTGAAAGGAAAATGAAACAGAATCATTTCCCTTTTCAAGCTACTAGGCAAAAAATCTGAAAGTACAGTAAAAGTTGTGTCAAATCCCTCACTTTTCACACAAATAACAGTAAAAATAAACACACTTTGAAAAGTATAAATGCCAGACTCTGTGCAAAGTCATAGAACTCAGGACATGTCAGAAATTTAAAAAAAAAAAAAAAAAAAAAAAAAAAAAAAAAAAAAAAAACTGACAAGCTTTTCTTAATCATCTTTACTTATTCCACCTCATAAAAGAGAGCATGTGTCATAAATTATTTACCTAGAAAAGATTCCTGCCCTTGTGGAAATGGATGGCAATACATTATTTCTTTGGGTGCCATTCCTTATTTTTCCTTATTGTGTTTTTCTAAGAAGATCTCCAGAGATTGTCACTGGTCCCTCTCTAAAGAAACAAAGCAGAAAAAGCCACTTCCAAATGGTAGTGGGATTTATATAAAAATTTCTTTGATTGGCAAGAAATTTGCAGGCTTTCCTTTTTTCATCTTTTGTCTTCAAAAGAACAACTGAGAAAAAAAAGTTAATAACTAGCAGATAATGCAGTCAGAAAGTAATCTTTCAAAAATGGAAGAGGCTGGACACATTTCTCCTACATGACTAGATATTTTTGGCAGTTATGTGTGCCCCTTTCACCTTTATTTAGATGCATTCCTTCCTTATGACAGAAAGCTTTGGAAAGTAAATCATATAATAAAGTAAAATATATTTGCCAAGAGCATATGATAAGCTAGAAAATAACAGCAATCTTTATGGGCACTGTGGTTTTATCTTCAAGAACTTGGAAGAAAATAAATAAATTCACAAGAAGGGACAGTTATACATTACCAGAATCTTTCCTGTGTTTCAGCTATTGCCAGAAAACTGAGATGAGCTTTGCATTCACAAATGAAACACGACACAATCTTGTTTTGCATGGGCTTGCTTTCTGTAATGAAAGTTTTACACAGCTTTGCTTCATGAAGTAAAATGTTGATTGAAAATATTTGTGACATTTGTGGGTAGTTAACAAAGTTGCTATTACAGTACTTCAATAAAATGTTGCCACTTTAAGTGCAAGGTACTAAACTGGTTGGAGTATACAGCAGCATTTTAGACACTATACTGTGTGTGAGCTCACATTTCAATAAATGAGTCACTTTTCTGACTGACACCCCATTTGCTCAGTGGAAACAGTGAAGTTATTTACTGGATTAAAAAATGAAGCCAAACATAAATTTAAATTCCTATATTTTGTGATAGCAAAAAACCTGGCTTGAATTTGCAGAGTATGAAAAAGCCATTTAAAATTAGTTAATCCTTCTGAAAAGGTATTGATTAAGAAGAGAAACTATAGTCTGATTGAACACAAATATTGTTACTATAAGTTTTATGACATTTATGTATGTCAATGGGTATTAAAACTCTAGATTATGAGAGATAATATATCTTATACCACAGCCATGTCAGGGCTTTTTCTTTATTTTTCACAGTTATTATTTTCTCAGTGTATTTGAAGTTATGCTTACAATGGATCAAATAAAATAAAAAATAAAAAATGAATATTTCAATAAATTCACGTTTATATCATTGTTTTCAAAGGCTTTGTACTCTTTAATTCTTTAGTTGTCTCACATTAAATCAACAATTTTGCAGATTTTCTTGCCTTTAGATATATTGAAGATTTAACTGATTCTAGCTAAAGAGTTTATTGAATGATACCGTATATTTTCTAAGCTCTTCTACACTAAGTATGCATTAAGAAAGTGTCCATAATTCAATCACATACATTGTATAGGAGCTGAAAAGTCAAGTAAGAGTCTGATCTATTCCAGGAACCTTGCATCTCCAAGAGACAGGAATTCTATAGGAAAGAAGACTTGCTTCTATCTTTCTGTCTTCTTCCATTTCCTTTTCTTCCTTTCGTTTGAAAGAACTACAAAAGTTCTTAAAGGGAACTAAAGAATAAAGGATACAACTGTAGTGGACGAGGTTAAAAGTCTGCCTGGGGTGCAGATAAAAGGAGTTTAATATCCTTGTAAGTTAAATGTGCATAACTAATCTGACAGTGTTACAGGTTGTGCCACAAAGTCTGTATAGTAGAGGTAGACTGGGGGAAATGGCTTGGAATCTGTGCCTTGCTGTCATAGAGCACAGCCCAATAGTAGAAAATTCTTGTAAGATCCATGCTCACATAAAACTTTATAAACTGTGTAATGTAAAAAATGTGAATCAAAAATAGAGAGTCCAAGAAGATTTTTTTTCTTTTTCCTTCCCATGTTCCAAGCTTCTCTCAGAATAAACAAATAAATAAGCAAATATAAAGTGCAATTAAAGTCTACTTAATCTGAAATCAGAAGCTATGTTGTGTTTCATACAACTGCAATACGAAAATTTAAGTTCTGATTTAGATTTTTTTTCACAAAAAAAAATCTGATAACTCAAAGCAAAGATTCAGAGACACTTGGACTCTGAAAAGTGTAGTCAAGGAGTCATATCAAAGCTCTTTTTCAAGTTAATGAGAGACATTTCCAGATAGTTATTAATTCTGTTTCAAAGCAGATAAATAATGCTAATTACCCCCAGGGTACAGCTGCACAGATTATTGACAACTGCTAAAATGTGAGTTATGCCTAGATACTTACTTACTTTCTTATGCTGAAGTTAAAAAATGTTGATCTCACTCTAAGTGCTTTTCCTTTCCCATTCGTTTGTAAAATATGTGGGTTTGTAAAGACAATTTAAGGGTTTTTTTCAAATTCAATATTTAATTTTCCATCTCATTATAGGAAATCACATGAATTTTAAACTCTAACACTGTAAACACCCAAATATTTTTATATTACAAAGAGTTGAGTGTCCTTCAGCAGCCCACTACATTTATCTACTTTTATAATATTTCTTTATGGCTGACTTGCACCACAGAAAATATAAGCTGAAAGTTCCTCATAATAAGCATAGTAGATGAAAAACAAAAACAAAAACAAAAAAAAAAAAAAAAAAAAAAAAAAAAAAAAAAAAAAAAAAAAAAAAAAAAAAAAAAAAAAAAAAAAAAAAATGTTGAAAAAAAAAAGAATAATCAAGTGGCAGGTCACAAAATCAGAACATGTATAATGTCTGTATATGTCTGTATTATATTAAGTAAATACTATTTCAGCTGTTTCTACAGTTTTAGTAAAGCTCACTAAACAACCTTGAAATGAAAATCTTCAAGTTATTTTCCAAAGGCAACTGGAGTTCAATGCATACTATGTAGTCCAACTGCTTAAAAAAAACACAATTTTTTTTTTAAATCAGTGTTCAATGTGAAAAAAAAAAAAAAGAAACAAACATAACAGAAGTACTGTCACTGGAAAACTGATTTACAAGGTTTTGATGACTGAAGCATGTGGGTAAAAGCATCTGGTTGTAAATTTAATGTTTTGTTATACTTCTTTTCAGTGTCTGCCTGAGTCAAGCAGAATAAAATTTGTGACGTCTCAAACAAAGTTGAAATTTTGACCAGATGAGACTAAACAATACTATGACAGGCAGGTGCAAACCCACGTTTCTACAAAGTGGGCATTTTGTTTTGAGCTACTTCATTATTGCTATTGGAGAAGCACTGCATTAATTTTTGAGAATTAATTTTTGAGAAATAATTCTGTGGATTAACTTCAATAGGCATTTTACAAAGAGGGATTTTCACTTGGCTTTCCATGCCTTTCATTTTATGATCTAATTACTGGAATAATGTATTGGTATTAACAAAGTTTTTTATTTTGATGAGCAATATTTTGTGGTTTCCTATTTTGTTTTCAACATCTTATGCATATGTACCTATGTGTTCATTACTTCTTTTTCCTTATTTATAATATAGAGTCCATGACCTGTCAGATGAATAGACAGAGCAAGTCCACCTGCTTTTGATAATTCAGGGAGGCAGATTTTGCCATCATCTTTGGAACAACCTGCTTACTTTATATTCCTAAGAATTTGAGTACCCTCTGTTTCTAGATGTGCTGTTTCAACTAGGCTATGTCTAGCCAGCAAATCAGACACTCCCTGAAAATGTTCTCATGCAATGGAGATAAATATTACTCCTCTGAAATATTAAGATATCTGAATTATCTGCAGGCATGGTTTTGGACCATTCCAGCCAGTGTTTAACCAAACAGTTCCTGGATTTGATCTGGGAGCTGCATGCATCTGGTACCACTTACAACATATTGTTTGCAAGTAGTACCTTGATTTGGAGAATAATAGTGCTTAATTATATGAAAGCTTTTCATGTCAGCCACATAACAGTCCCCATCATATTTATTTTAGCAGTATAAATGTCACTTTATATACCTAAGTAGGTTCATAAAGGTGTTAGTAGATAACTGGGTTATTGCTTGGAGTCTAGATCTCTACCCACAGTTCAAGACCTTTTGAGACATCAGCATGTTCACATTTACATACACACATACTCTGTACCTTACAAAGACTTAAAAAATAGCCTCATCATTGAATCATATGGTTTACCAAGTCTGCAGATAACAGAGATCTCCAGGAGTAAATAGATGAGATTGATTATAACAGTTGTTATTTTTTTAGTTGAAGTGGTTTGTAAATTTAGGTATTATGAAGTGACATGTCTAAGAATTTTCCCCTGACTATATTTCCTTAAGGATGGAAGTCCTAATTTTAAGACCAAACTGACAGCACAAAAGAACCTTGACTGACACTAGCCGACTGGTAGTCTTTACTATGATCTGAGTGCTAATACATGTTTAACAGCTGACCCATATACGTCAACTTGAATTTTATCTCACATCTTTGGATTTAAAATGTGTTAAAAATTAGTCCTATTTTATCCATTAATACTATGGAAAAATATTTAGAGAAATTCATATTGATAGTTTCATCGTTAAACAAGGGCTTTTACATGAAGGACACATATAGAAACACATATTAGGAGTCAAAATTAAAAAGCAGGTTACACTACTGTGAGAAATTCAGTATGACAAAATCTGTCTCAAAAGCTATAAAATATTTATCTGAATTAAAAAATGCATCTTTCACCTGTGTATTTTAAATACTAATAATGATTTTTCCCTATTTGCAGTTCTATAAAAATGGAAATTGTTGATACTTTTTATTGCTGTAAAAATTACTATTACAAATTTATTGGCATTAATGTTCAGATTATTATCTGAGATATCATTTTAAAATTAATTTAGAGTATTTAGGTGTCTGATGGCAAAGTGCAGTGGATGTATGGAGGTTGTATTTTGTGCAGATCTGTCGGAACCAAATGAACATAAAATATAAATGAAACTCATATTGGAAAAGATAAAAATACTCTGTGAAATACAAATAGGGAGAAATACTCTTTAGTTTGACATTCAGATAGGTATTCCATAAATGCTAGTCATTTCTTCTGGAAGAGTCAAGAGGGAGCATTTCTGACAATTCTTTCTAGAAGCTAGTTTGTATGGATAATTTTTCACAGTGCAGAATGCATTGATCAAAAAGAACTGAGTATTAATATTTGACATAGTAGAGAAAGTATTATAAATCAAATTTCCTCTGTTATTTTGAAGTAAATTCTCAAAATATGCTTACTTCTTCCACCTCTACTAAAATAGATCTCAATTTGTTAGATACTTTTCTGTCACAAGTTTTCCTATATTTTAAAGTGCAAGGATTTAATCTTAAAACAATTTAAGCAGAAAGGGGAAGGCTGGATCTGCAGTTACTTAAAACACTGGAAAACCTCTAAACATACTGGCTTGAATGTATTGGTGAGCCAAAAATATACATTCCAGGTCATGCACACTTCTTGTATGCCTTGATAACAGAAGATAAGAATAGGGATTACAGGCACAGACCCTTTGAAACAGGTCTTACCCTGAACCTTGAAAACTGGAGTTAAATTTAAGTCTGATATACAGAAGTTTAAAAAGTAAGGTTTCTAGCACTATGTTAATGACTCATAATGCTTTTCTAGTTTTTGTCTGTACTATGATTTCTGCAAAATTAGGAACAGTGCTTCAGATTTTCCTTTTTTTATTTCTCATGTTCTTTCATATCACAATATTATGATACTTATATTGAATTGACAGATACAGTAGTAAGAAATAAGAAAAGAACATTTTATAGCTGTTGAATGAAACTAGGTGCTTGTGAAAATGTGATAACTATTGAGAAGAAACATTTGATGGTCTTTAAAATGCTTGGTACTATTGGAAAATAAAGTTGGCAACTTATGTTTATATACTTACAAGGCAATATACTAAGTCTGAACAGTTTTCTATTAAAGAAACTGAATTTGAACAAAAAATACAGTCTTTAACTCTATGGATACCAGAGACTTCCAAAAGTAAAATAGGTGAGATTCCCCTGTAATTGTGCTCATTGACATGCTTCTAAGTATCACCCCATTTCTGATACTTGAGAAGGATCCAGTGCCAGAGTTGTTGGAAGTTGTTTGAATGTCATTGCTCATTGTCGTGTGTTTAATGAAAACTTCCTGCCCTTGTGCTTTTACAGCTAATATAGGAAGTCATCCATGCTACAGGCAGTACAGAAAAGCTCCTGCTGCCTTTTAAGAGGGTTTAGCAAACACAGTATTTATGAAATGCTGAAATGAAATCAGCATATCATCAAGACATGCTTGCAACAGCTGAGGAAACCTTCAGGGAATGTTACTGGTTATAGCACCTTTAAAATGGCAACTTCTAAATTAAACTTGCCCTACAGGAGTTATCTTCAGCACAGCATTCTGGCAGTCTCCCTTTGCTTCCTGACTGCATGGTCATTGACATTCTAGGGGCTTTGAAGGAGCGTTGTGTTGTGGGGTTTTGTTATTTCATTTTTTTTTTTAAAGTAAGCACCTAAAACTATACTGTTGTTTGTTTTTTTTTCCCTCAAAATAGGTCATAGCCACATGAATGGAAAGCAGATTTTTTTTTTTAAGAATTAACTACTTCAGGAGAAAAAAGCCTGTAATACAGTTTAGCATTAATATATTATTATCTCTAAACACCACTTGAAGAAAATGACACATTCAAGAAGCAAAATACTGTATTACCCTACCACAGTTTCTCAAAAGTGATACAAAGTCCTATACAAGTATACATATTTGCTGGTCTTAAAAAATGCTGATTTGTTTAATCAGGCAGGATAAGCATAGAACATTAAGCTGCAGAATCTAAAATCAATAACAAAGGAAATCATTCCCAGCTCATTTTAGTAGAAATGTGATTTGCACCAGAATGTTAAATTAAAGTCAGAAATGTGCTGATACAAACAAATTTACCTTTTTCTAATTTAGTTCAGAGAAACTAGGACACATAAAAATTGTTCATGTACAATTTTTTTCAGAATAATTAAATAAAATCTATTGGTCAGCACAGTTAGAACAATAAAAAAGAAAACACCCTGACTCTAAGTTCAATTTACAGCCTTTTTTTACCCAGCTTGTCATCTTTATGGTGATCTTTTTTTCCACTGTGGTGATGAACAGCTAGAACTGGCCGCATTCTGTGTCACCTGCTTGAAATTTTCTGTCTCTAGGACTATCTTTTGCTGACATATCTCTATTGTAAACGCAGGTGAACCCTGCGGGTGGGAAGGAATGATGATGTTTGACTCCAGTTCAGAAGGCTGAATGATTACTTTATTACAACTATACTATAATACATTAATATACTATTTAAAGGAGATACTAAAACGACAAACTTACTTGCTCTAACTACCATATCTAACTGACTCACAACTTGTGACCCTCTTCGTGAGAGTCCTGACATAGGTGGATCTGATTGGCCATCAGGCTCAAACAATCTTTACCAGAATCCAATCAAGTAATCACCTCAGGTAAACAATTCTCCAAACACATTCCACATGTGAAAAACAAGGAGCAGAAACAGAAATTGTTTTCTCTTTATTCCTTTGTGCTCCTCTATGAAAAATCCTGAAAGAAAGAAGAATGTCCCTGTGACATATCTCAAATGTTTGAAGCCACATCTCTTCATGTACATTGCATAAAAATTCAGGAATTTTTCTAATTCGTTCCTTTCACTCACATGGAAGAATAATTAGCTCCTTTATACTGGATTAGGGTATCAAGAAGTATCTTGCAATAAGTGAATTTGTCAGGGTATGAACCTGTCATTTGGTTCCAGGGAAGCAAAAACCTTTACTCTCCATGAAATAATGCCTTGTTCTTGGTGGTTTTCAAGCTATGTTTAAGACACTTCTAAAACTGGATAAAAGGGACTTATGTTTTGGGATTCTCCTATAAATACATTACTTCTCTGAGTGGTGAACATTTCGAAGTGCATGAGAAGAAACCTACTTTGTCTTTTTCCTGAAAGAAAGAAGTCTTTTTTTCCCATTTAAATCTACGCTTTTTCTCAGAATATTCCTTTTCCTTCCTGCAATCAAAACCTAAATAAAACTGGGGGTTTGGTATTCATAAGTGAACTGTCCCCCCATCATATTATAAAACCCACATTGAATGCTGCTATTTCAAACAGATTTCTTTCCATTTCTCACTGAGGTGTAGAGGAAGATTTGGGATAAGCAATGAATGAGAAATACATCATCTTACTAAGATAAACTTGTAGTTAATTGAGGAATGTTATATTTGCTGTATAGTGCAGCAACATACATTAGACGCTTTGTTGCCAGGCATTTTGGCAAATCACTTGTAACATTGCTTTGTTACAATAATAATGGAAAATGCATAAATTATTAACATAAGGGTAAAGGAGTTCCTTGAAAAATCTCTTAGAATTAAATATTCAAACACTGTAACCAAGTGTAGACTTGGAAAATCATGTGTTAAATGATATAGCAAGGTAGGCTAGAATATCAATAATAATGCTCACTCGAGATTTCCTGAGACAGAGTTTGTGTACCTTGCTATCCCTTTCCACTGCAGAGGGACGCAAGTCACAGCTGATCTTTCCTATTCTATTCTGAGACTATATAGACATAAATTGCTTTGATTTTGGCAAAGGTTCATTGAGTTAATTTCTGCATGTCTTTTTGCTGAGGAGAAATATAGAATTTTATGAAAATTTTAGGGTTACTTATTGGTGAATTGAACTGAAGGAAATACTCTACATTGAAGTGAATTTATCCAAACTCATTCTAAACTGTAATTTAAAAAATCGTATGTTGCATTAGCAAAAATAGCTGTTGATGGGATTAGAGCTTTATTCTGAAGTCAGCTCCAGCTTGGTCTGAGAGGTCAGTTTTTGCTGTTTGACTAATGATGATAAAATTTATTTTCATATGTTCTAGTTAATATTTCTTCTCAGTATTCTACTTTCCAAATATCAGGAAGCACCATTACCACCATAACTGCTGTAGTTCAAATCCTTAGGCCGAGGACTATACATACAAATGTGGGAATTCAAATATTGGAAGCATTTGCTTGTTAAGGGAATGTTCAACTGTTGTAGGGTAATACACCTTTTCTTTTTTATTGATTTTGACTTCTATTAGGTAGAAACATTCTCACTCTTCAATCTTTCTAGAACAGATCAATCAAAAAATCTGTTTTCTGGAATATTTTCCTCACCATTCACTTAATTTCTAAATCACTATTGGAAGTATTTAACTACATGAAACTAGCATATAACCTCAAAATCCCTTATAATTAATCTTTTGGTATACTGGAATAGAATAATGATAATCTATTTTTCCTTTAGGTATTCTATATACTTTTGGACAATGATTAAATATATAATCTTTATCTACAATTATTCCTTTTCTGTAGTACTTTCTTGTGTGGCACCTTGCCACAAGGTTTTCGAAAGTCTACTAAAATTATGTCACTGTTGTATCTTGACTTAGGTTTTCTTGTTTACAGTTCCTAGGAATTCTCACAGACTGATACAATTCCCTTCTGTAGAAACTACAGTGATTAGTTCCCTTTGAAGGTTCAAATGTACAGAAGAATGATTAAAGGAGAATAGAAAGTTGACAAAAGATCTTTTCAATGAGACTAAAAGAACTTTTTTTTTTTTCATTATCAGACTACTTAGAGGTAATTAAGGAACTGGCATCTATAAATTGGAAAACTCCCAAGCTAGATTAGCATATTAAAATAATATGCTACACAAAAATCAGAAAGTAATATCAGGAATTTCTCAGTGTCTTATAAGATGTCATTTTTTATCACAGGTAGGCTTTCCCCTCTTCTTAATAATTGCCTTTAAATCCTTAATTTTTAGTGGCCATTTTTGTCTGGATGTAAAAGTGTTAGCACACAGCTTTCTAGGAAATGCCAAGATGACAAAAATATACCTAATTGCTAATAATACATTTAAAAATAATGAATATTTACTTGTATTTCAAAGAGAAAGACTTAGAAAAAGATATTATTACTTTCCATCTAACTCTGAGTGGAAATTTTTTCCCAAAATTTTGATTGATGTGTTCTGGTCATCCACAGTGACCATCTGAAACTGCATCTTAGTAGTTTTTACAATCCAACTCAGCCACAAAATTTTCCAAAATGTTATCTGAAAATAGGACAGAGGAGAGAAGCAACTTATGAAGTAATTACAGGCAAACATGTATGAAAAACACGAATAAAGGAAAAAAAACACACAGTAAGGAAGGCTCAGAGTTGTCAGAATGGCAACAAAAAATCCTACTCCTTCATAGATTATCAAAGCAATTAATTTGGTTTATCAAGGCAAGTCAGAATTCTTTTTAACCTTTCCTCTATAAATCTGTACACTATTGTTGCTCTAGTACTCCAAGAGTCCTGTAGTTTTTCTACTGAATTCATTGAGCCTAAAGTCAAAGAATTGACAACGCTTCTCATTATGCATTGGTTATTCCTTTTTCATAATAAGCCCCAAAGAGAAAAGCAGAACTTAACATGTACATGTGGTTTATAGGGGATTCCTAGGTACAGAATCCATTCTCTGAAAGACAGCAGAGGCTTGTGTTTTGTATTATGCAGGATAATTTATTTCAGTCACAGTAGCAATCCAGAGGAACTCACCTTAATGTTTAGTCAATGTAAAACAAAATGGTTTCACTCAACTTAATTACCGGCAATATTCTGATTCGAGATGAAACAAGAAAAAGACTAAATTGAAAATTCCTAAATGTGAACCTTCTAGAAGAAAGCATAATATGAGAAAATCAGTCTTTTTTGTCAGCAGCTTTTTTGGTTTCCTTTTATTATTTGATCCATTTAGATATCCTCCATAAGCCTTCTTTAGGGTGTCTTACTGGTTCATGTGGCTTCTTCCTTCCTTTGGTTTTAAATATTTCCTCGAATATTAAGTTCATGTTGCACCCCTAGAGATGTGGAACACACATAATTATCTTCTATGATGATACCATCAAAAATATAAATTATTTTTTGTGTGCAGCAAAAAAAAAAACCCAAAATTAAAATATTTAAAACTAAGTTTTAGATAAGAGTACATTGATGATGTAAGTTTTGAAGATATTATTGGTGGCACTACTAATAAAATGTTGTGATTAGTATTCCTAGAAAGAGAATAAAATTAATTTAAAGGTTGGAAAGATCTCAAAGAACAGATCAAATTTATCATAGGGTTTAAGAACCATCTGGGAATGTTATACTTATTCAGTTCCACTGTCTTTGTTGTAGTCTTCTCTGACTTTGTAGATTTAATTTAAAAGATTAAGTGGGATAAATTCCATTGAAGAGAGAAATGAAAAAGAAGATATAATATCCCAAAAACTGAAATATGAAAAATAAATAACCAGAATAAATATTTTACCAGTAACAGTAAGTAATCATAAGTGAAAGGAAATAGGATATTAACTTTTTTATCATTAAAAAAATAGTATCAAGGATGTATTGATAGTCAGTAAGAACGTCCTTGTCTTCAAAATGTTAGTTGTCTTTCCTCCTAAAAAAGAAGAAACTGCTGTGAAAAAATAATAGGTAGTTATCAAGTGTTTGAAGGACAAGTGAAAACTTCCAGTACTTGTGAGAGAACACATTTTGATGCTTCTGAGTGAAACTAATTATTTTTTAGTTAATGTGTATTACAGAAAATTAGGAGATGCAATCAGAAATCATGAGGTTTATATCCAAGAGTAAATGAAATTCGGAACTAGAAAAACAATTTATTTATTGCTGGTTTCCATGTATGTTAAAAAAGAAATTAGTTCATAACGATTCAACAGACTGTGATCCTTGCTAAGAGATGGCTCTTAAAATAAAATTCATATTGCTCTATATGGTATACTGCCAACAGAATGAAATCCATGTCAGCTGTAGTATTACAATTTTTTATTAGAAAATCTATGAAAGCTTTACTGAGAATTTAGTTTTTGGAAGATTTTATGACCTTGAAATTCACACTTCTGCTCTTAGTTTTAAATAGATAATGGAATTTCCCTCAGGATATATTTTATATTATATCCAGTTCAGGGCAGAGAGGGAATTTTTAAAACAATTTTTGTCAATAGTACTCCACTCACTAAATTTGAATAAATTTAAACCTTCCTATAAATGAATGAGAGTAGATTTTCTTTTTTTAGTACATGTATCATCAACACATTTATTACAGTTCCAAATGTGAAATTTTTATAGCCACTGTTAATGCTTGAACTAGAAAGAACAGAGTTTAACTGTTATAGAAAAACTCTTTTTTTTATTTTAAAATATCTGTCATTTCATATCTATATTATAGAGGAATATGATAATGTCACTGTGAAACAAGCAAATTCTATTGATGTATTAATAGATATCAGAAAGGACTCTAGCGTTAGGCAATTTACATGAGAGATGGAAGACAAAGGTTCAAACCTTAGTTCTGAATAGTCAGTGTAAATCCAGAAAATTTTATATTCAAATTCTCATATTTAGATCTATATTTTCCAGTTATTTTATATGTAACATTGCAACAAAAACAAAATATTAATTCCTTTAGATATAACAGAAGAAAACTTTAAATCTCACAATATTACACAGAAGGCCTTTTCTCTAACTGGAAACTTTGCTGAATAATGTCACACATCATGTCATTAAATTTATCAACTTGTCTTATTATTTAAACACACAGTGCCTTATCTGACCAAATATTGGACTTTCCATCATCTTAATTGACAGAGAAGTCCTGACAGGTATAAATTTGCAGCTAGAAATAATATACAAAGAAATCATGATCAAACAAGACAAAAATTTCTAGAAATTTTCTGATGAAAATGCCTTCATTCTTGTATAGATTTTCATATACCACCAAAAAGAAAACAAAGACAAAACATGCTATGCATTATTAATCTAGGAAAGAGTGGAATATAAGTCTGCCCCATTATCAGTAATTTTGTTTCTGCATTAATAAAAATTATTCTAGCAATAAATTAAATGTAATGAACTGTACACATTCAATTTCTTAAGAAATCCTATGTCCTTTATCTTGTGGCATTCAATTTATAGCAAAGATATTTATATTTTAATGCCCTAACTAAATAAATCTATTCTGTATTTTAGGATAAAAAGCTTTAAACAGAGTGTGCACTGTTTCACTAGGAAAAGTTTTGTCTAGCTAATTCATTAATGAAAGGCACAAAGTTATAAAAATGTGCTATTGTCATGGTTTAACCCCAGCCAGCAGCCAAGCCCCAGGCAGCTGCTCTCTCACTCCCCCACTAGCGGATCAGGGGAGATAATTGAAAGGGTACAAGCTAGAAAACTGTTGGCTGAGATAAAGGTAGTCTAATAGGGAAAGAACACAAGAAAAGCAAAAAAAGGAATTAATTCATTGCTTCCCATGAGCAGGCAGGTGTTCAGCCATCTCCAGGAGAGCAGGGCTCCATCACACATGATGGTGACTTGGGAAGACAAATACTATCATTCCAGAAGTCCCTCTCTTCCTCCTTCTTCCACTTTATATACTGAGCATGATACCATATGGTCTGGAATGTCCCTTTGGTCAGTTGGGGTCACCTGTCCAGGCTGTATCTTCTCCCAGCCTCCCATGTATCTCTAGCCGCCTTGCCAGAGTGGCAGTACAAAAAGTAGAAAAGGCCTTGGCTCTGTGAAAGCCCTGATGAACAATAATAAAAACATCTCTGTATTATAAACCCTGTGTTCAGCACAAATCCAAAACACAGCCCTGTCCCAGCCACTGTGAAAAAAATTAATTTTCTCCCAGTCAAAATCATCACAACCATTTAGAAGCTATGGGATTTTCGTGTTGACTTAAAATACTGTGTAAGTATTTTAAAAAATACTTACATGTAAGGGTAAAAAGGGCTCCAGACTGCCAGCTTTTTTTTGTCTTATCTCATTTACCTTCCAAAGTCAGTATTCCAGGTATTTGTATTAAATGTATAAAACAGCCTTTCAGTACTCATGTATTTCTTAGCATTTTGTGAGGAAGATTTACAGAAAAAGCAAACTTTTAAACGTCAGCATAAATGAGAAGTTAAAGTGTTATGCCAAATGTGACAGCACTCAAAAATTATGTGCCTCCTCATCTACTTTTCTTGTATCAGTATGTTAAGTGGCACTTTTTTCTTTCAGTGCATTAAATATTTTAATTAACTTTAAGAGCTGTTTGGCTGTGTTCTTTGAAAATAAAAAGAAATTTGTTTTCTGTATTTCTTCAATATTTTTTGGATGAAAAGTTATGAAATCCTTGAAGTTCTGTTCAAATGAATGTTGTGTGACTTCCTAGGTTCTGGGAACACTGTAACTCAGTAAGTTCAGGGTTGACATTGTGCAAGTAGAACCAATTAAATGCTCTGTTCCAAAAATGGTATTATGACTTTATTGACCCTCAGCAAAACTGTCCTATTCTCTTCCATCCTTTCTTACCTGAGAAAAAGCAAAAGTAGCATCTGCAAATGCATGAAGGCAGTGATCCTGCTGTATTCTTCCAGCGAGCATTCCGTTCTTCTGGAGAAAAAAAGAAAGCCTCTTATGAATGTAATCTATTTATTCCTTCTGGGGTAAAGCAAAAGTTACTCCTAATCTGAAACTCTAACTGGTTTACAGTTTCCATGAAATGGCATATGTTTATTTTTCTGCTGTCAGCTACCTTAAGTTTCCAAACAATTTTATATCACCGAAAAAAATACACAGGCTTATACATGCTTATATGTTCTTTTTTCAAGGTGTGCAAGAGGCACAAGAAGTATGTATTTTATGACAGTTGGCCAAAATAATCTCCAAACACATTTATTTTTCAACTGAATTCCACTCACTAAAAGGCTCTGTACAACACCCTCTATGTAGCTGTTCACATTCCTTTAGTCAATTCCAGACATAGTCCAAACCTAATTCCTCATCAATCATGGTCCCAGACGTCACATTATTTTAATCACACAGCCCTACTGATTAGATTTTATCTTTTCCCAAGCTTTAAAATCACTGCACTAGCCTAAAATTGCTGTAGAAATTGTTCTTTTACATATATAAAACTTTAAGCTATAATATTGGAATTATTTTAACCAGCTTAGCCACCAAAATTGCCTCTATATCTTCAGTATATGGTGAAGGAATCCTCTGAAGAAGGTGCATAGGTTCTCTATGTAGTCGATGGACAGCAGTGAGTGTACTTGAAGATCTGCAGACACTGAGCACCATGTTTAAACTGGCCCAATCTCTTCCTGGAGATCCTAGAATAAATATAGTCGTAAAATGTAAGGTCATCAGTTGTTATACAGCTGAATATATGATACAAATTTTAAAAAATCCTCTTGTAAGACATTTTTTTTTTACTTTTTTCCCCAAATATGAGAGTTGGCCTAAAAAAAATACTGACTTTCCCTTTTACCTTACTCTGAGAATGCAAATGTGGTATTGTGATAGCTTTCCCACTGAGAAAGGATTGTCGCAGGGACAGTCTTATCCTTTAAAAATCCTCTTAATAACTTCTGGTTCCCAAGATAAGGCAGTCAATTCAGAATCTATTAGTATTTTAAATTTCTATTGACAAAGTAAAAGATGATTTCTGTAACAATCATCTTTGAAGAAATTAAGTAATCTTTGATTGAATGAATTTGCTTATACAGAAATAATGCTTTCAGTATATTAATTAACTAAATGTTGCTCTCGGGGTGAACATTAATAAATTTTGTACTTTTCATTATGTGATTAATGTAAAAATGCAGGTAGGCACTCAGATTTTATTTACATTATTGTTAATACAAATCTAATTAGAGTAATTAAAAAAAAATATTAGTTATATAATCCACAACTGAATTCTTTAACTTAAAAGAGTTTTATGAGAACAGGAATTCGATTGTGGCTTGTTTTTGCTTTTAATATGAAAAATATTAAGGATTTCTCTGCTTTTCAGTAAAAATTATGGGGTTTGGGTTTTATGGGAGGTGAAGTCCTGAAAACTACTTTTTCTAGTAATCCTGGAATTCTCCAGAAAAAAAAAACATAACAATATTGACCCAATTAGAGTAGTTACATCCAGATTATTTTTTATTTAAAAAAAAATAATATTGTGGTGTTTTTAATTAGTTTGGTTACTCAGCATGGTCAAGTACCTTATGGTAAGAGAAAACATGAATAAGAGCAATAATTGACATATGGCTTATTGGAGGAAAGAGAAACTTGCCAAGGCTACAGGATCAAGGTGAATGTTGAAAATGTAGTGAATATGAGAAAAAAAGGTAAAATACATCTGAATTTACCTACAAAGAGCATTAGCAGAAAATTGAAATGAGAAAGGGAGTCATGGCAGAGTTGAATAAAAAAAACCTGCAATACTATACTTGACAAGAAAGGAAACCCATCATTTTATGGTAGCCTAGAACTTGACTGTCACTCAGATAAACCAGGAGAATGTGCATGAGCCCTGTGGTCTGAGATTAGTTACAGATATTACCTCATGGAATTTTCCTGCTGATGAACAGATTAAAGAATGTCTTCTTCCAGTTTATTTGCCAAGTTTTTGGTTTGGTTGTTTTGGTTTTTTTTAACTGTTTAATCTGCAGAGGAACTTTATTTGGGAAGGTATATGGAAACCATATGAATACGAATTTGAAAGAAATGGGAACCACAGATAGACGGAAAATATTCTTTTATAGCATTATACTATGCATAGCTTTAAATTCTCTTGGATACATCTCTACATAAATTTCAGAATCCTTTTGGTGAGGTAGACTGTATATACATAGGACATGATGAACTAGCACGTTCCCTAAGGCTTAAAGAAACAAACAAACAAGCAATTTCTCTATTTTTTGTTTATTTTTATGTTTCAGAGCATGAGGCTTCTTGTAGCATGTTAGGATTTATTAGACAGTTGCACAGTCCAAGGATAGATTTTGAGAGCTCTGAAGTCATGCAATGTTTATTTGATTTATTTATAATATACATGAGGCAAGTTAAAGTACCCTGCTTTCTTGCTTCCTATCAATGACTCTTTGGTCTGCATATCCCAAAGCATTTTAAATTATGAAGTGAATTTTTTCCCTTTTCCTTAACTAAGAGAGAAGGAATCTCAGATCTGAGATCTTTGATGGTCAAGTATAGACAGTGCTTATTTTTAAGCCAGACATTACTTTTTTCTTCTTCCCCTGAACTTTTTATTTTTCAAATTGATTTTTTTTTCTCACTGATGATTTGAGATATCCAATATTTACCCAGTTCCAATAAAAATCCAGAGCATATGTATGAGAAAAGGATATTTATTCTATGTGTAGTCTTCTTGTACTGAATGTTAAGAACTTTCACTGGAAGAAACGAAAACTAAAATCAACCAAATAAAATAAACCAAAAACCCTTCAAAAACAACAACAAAAGCAAACCACAAAGCCCTTTTCTAAGAACAACTTACCAAAAATAGCAGGTAGGCATTTTGCAATGACAGTATGTAAAACCAAAACAAATTAGTCCTGATCTTTATTTGTGCACATTTATATGGACCACACTGAGACATTTGTTTCTGTGATAATAACACAGAGAAGTTGTATAAAGCAGAAGGGACCGCTTCTACCTTAAATATATTTTTTTTGACTAAATTCCACTCACAATCATTTACATAGGGGAAATTCAGAACAATACCTAACATTTATGAGGTGTGTTTTATTTCTACATACAGTAGAATGCTAGCATTTGAAAGTGGATGAGCTTCAAAATGTCTTTAAAGCCATGTGCATAGTTCTAGGACCTATGATACACAAATTATTGCCCCTAAAGCCAACAGCAATTCAAATGGAAATGTGTAAAATTCCAATCCTAAAGCTTGATCTTGAACTAGCACTACACTTGTTTCAATAACCATGGCTGAAAGTGGAATCAGCTATACAATCATGACAGAGATCAGCTGGGAAATCGCAAAGCCACATGACATTGAGGGGAAATACATTCCAGATTTGTCATCTTATTTCATTGTTAGAGGAGATAAGGAAAGATCTGTTTTCAGAAACAAAAAGCATAAATCACTGCAGAGTTAAATCTGACAATACACGTAAGTTAATTTAGCATGTCATTTGAAAAATTAGCTACTGCTAAAGTTTAGAAACCCAGTTTTGCATATTTAGGAAAGCCACTGTCTTCATTTATTTATCTCAGTAAATAATATAGGTGCCCAGTATAGTGGAAACATGCACAGCTCCTTTTATTTGTTTCATTCATTAACAAGACAAGGATGGTGGAAGGAAAGCATTTAAATGTCTCACCCTTCATTATTATTGTTATTTTGATTGCTGTTATTCAAATCCTTTGCAATATATTTCTTGTTATGTAAAACCAGACTATAAATCACAAAAGAAACCCCCAACAACTCCCAAAAACTATATACATATAAAATACATAGTGAATATATATTCATAGTTCATATACACATATAATGAACATATTTGTAAATATATAAAAATACATATAAATATACATATATTTTCCAGCTAAATTTGCTTCAATTATGTCAAAAAGACTGGAAAAGTACTATTTTTATAACTAAATTATAAAAATTCAATATTATTTGTCAGATTTTTGTTTTTCATGTCAAAAATTGGTAGAGTATTTCTTATTCTAGTAAAATGTTGATGTTAATTTCTTTTCATTTGTTCAGAAATCATTAAATTCTATTTTTCAGTATCTATGTGATCTCATGGAAACAGAAAATGATCAAACATAAAGAAAGCACAGACAATATAAATTGACATATTTTAAAACACTTCTTTTCCTGAAACAATTACTTTCATGTGTAAAATAAATGTAAAACATCTATGTATCAGTCAGCATTATTATGAAAATACGTATGTGCAGATGTGTGTCTTCACTAAGTGCAAAAGTTTTAAATACTTCAAAACTACCTTCCATTTCTTATATTTTTCTTCATTAATTTTCTCCTGTTCTCCACAAGCTTAATTTGTTGTTTAAAATAATTGTATTCAAGCTGTTTGTATTTTCCTTAGCTTTCTTTACTATGACAGATGTGAAGTAACTAACTTGAAAAGTTTTTGACTAGCAATTCTGAATAAAATTTTTAGGCAAGGACTCTGCTAATACAATCTAAAAATTTTCTTCTAGAGAGCACTGCTACATAGTTTGGAGGATAAAAATGTTAGAGTAAATGCGATTTTAAGGTTAGTATTTGTTTAGAAAGATTGAATTTGTTGCAGTTTGGGAAGATGTACCATTTTAGGTCTCTGATGGTTGAATTCTGAATTCATTGCCTATACACACCTATTAGAATTGTTTGAAGACCTTGAGGACCAAGAAGGTTCCTAACACTTTCAAACATCTTGGTATTTTGTTTACCTTAGCATGCCACCCATTGAGACACTTTATTGATTTGCTGATTTACAAAATTTAAAAAGCTACCCACTACAAAAAAAAAATCAAAGCTCTACAGTGTATGCCAAATAAGATGCTTCAAAATAAAAGCACTACCTGATGTTTTTATTTACTTTTGAAAATCCTACTTATGGGTTTATCTTGGTCTTTCTTTTTTTGCTCAGGCATCAAAATACAACTAAAACCTACAAGATAAAAGCAGATAAAAGCAAAAAAAAAAAAAAAAAAGACTACTTAGAAGCTCCTAGCAGGTTTTCCTTGCTGTCACAACAGCTATGTCAAGCCAAAATCAAGAGCACCTTCAAGGTGACATTCTAAATGGGTTAATCTTGACAGCTGTCTCAATAAATAATATATGATAATTTAAATGCATAAAATCTATTAATTTGCATATATGATGGTAATAACTTTTGCAAACATAAGTAAAGTCATAGAAAATTAACATCAAAATCTCTATTGGAATGACAAATTTTTTCACTGACTGTAGCAATGTTGCAGTTAATGCTTGTCAATCACAATACAATAAACTGAATAGTTAATATTAAATGTAATAACATGTCCTAACATTTGACAGTAAAAGTAACAACAACAACAACAAGATTTTTATTAACATTTTATTATTTCCAAATTTTGCTACAAACAGACTTTGAGGGAAGTCACTGAGGAATGGCTAATATGAAAGAACATGAAAGACAACGTCATAATTTTATTCATTTTCCAGAAGTTTCAGATTTATGATTTTTTAATTTGACAAATATTTCATAAATATGAATTGAAATTCTATTTTTTGGTTCCCCAAATGAACAGCAGTGGCAAGGAAGATGAGAATATTTTAATAATGTTCTCTTTTAAAGATGGGTAGTGATTAATAACCATGGGCAATCTCTTCCTAAATTTAGCCCACTAAGAGTTGGGCACCTAATCTAAGGAAGGTGTCTATAAAGTCTGTGACCACTTCATAAATTGTAGATGCTTAATAATCCTGAATGCTACATATCCATCTTATGTTGTGTTGGAATTTCCTCCACAAAGTTAAATGAAATTAATTCTGTCCCTATTCTCTTAGGATACATAAATATTGATGCAATATAATTTGAAATAAGAGCTGTCAAAGAAAACATGCATTCAGTTTGTATAGCTTGAATTCTCTGGTCAACTTGACTGAACTCTGTTTAGTCATGCTGTGTGGGATTCATCTGACCATACGTAAATATGTACAATGGCTATCTAAGGAAGTCTGGCTCACCTTCCTCTGAAGCATATACCACTACTCTTCACTCTACCATGTAAGCTTGGTTTAAACTAAAAAATCTAATTTTCAGACATGAAAATCTTCATTAAATAATTCTTGTCAATGATGTCAGAAAACATGACAAATATATATTGCAATAATCTTTGGAGGATTTGCCCAATATTTCCCTGAATTTTACCATTTAATCAGACTTAACTAATATCTGTGTTAGTAAAACATTGATGTCTCACATGTCAACATCATTCTTTAAAATCTGGTATTGTATAGTTTTTATAGCCCTTCTTGATTATCTTGAAATGGTTGTTCACATATATTCAACTAGCACATTAATATGAGCCCAGTCAGAAGCATACAAAATAGCTGCATCAGGGAATTGAGAAGACACAAATACAGATTGCAGAGGTCGAACCCTGTGATCAGAGTTGGTATGAAAGGTTCTGTTACTGTTCTTGATTATGGCTGTGGAATTTTCTTAAGGTGAAGAACATCTCAATTTGCCCTCACTAAAATATAACAATCATAGAAATGCCCATCACATCTTTGATCACTGAGGAAAGATGTAGCTGAGTCTTGAGGTCAGCTGTCAAGCAATCCCTAGAATTGTGAAAAGAATGACTAAAAGGAAAGCTTTAGATTGAGCATATGATAAAATTCCTTCCATTCTCTAATTTAGTTTTTAATTTTATTATGGATAGTATTAGAAAAATTATTTTGATCTAAAATATTTTTTTTCTCATTAATAACAAGAGAGACACTTTTATGATCTTGAACTTGTGTTTCAACAATTATTTGAGTGCCTGTAAAAAACCAAGGATTAAACAAAAATAAATGGAAATACCATTTTAGTGTCTAAATACATCTCTGTATTAGGAACACTCTCATGACTGACATATTTACATCAGGAATGTTATTCATAGCATTTGCAATTAAAACTGAACTGGGACAAGGGGAGTGAGAGTGCATTTTGTCAAGGAAGGTTTTACTGTTTGGACTTCATTACAAAAATATATCACAGTAAGTCCCCAAAACACATTAGGAAGAGGTAAACCAGTGCATGAAGCAGTAGCTCACTGATTTTCATCTGAAAAATAAAACCTGCAGTGTTCAAATGTGTGATATACTATGATGCTCAAACTTCAAATATAAAATATCTACAGAATTTACAAGTTGCAGAGAAAAAATTGTTTTCCTCTGAAAGACCTTTATCCAATATGGGAGAGCACTCTGGTAGATCTCAGTTTTTTGGTGAAAGGAAAAGGCCAGCTTTACAAAAGTGAACCTTGTGAATTTGAAAACTATGAAAGTTTAGACAAAAAAGATATGAGCAGAAATGTACCACAACAATTGGTAAATATGTAAGACATTTCCAAGGTAATCAATATCTGGAATTGCTAACTTTAATGTAAAAATAAGTAGTAAAAACATACAAGCAAAAAATCTATACTTCCTGTGAAGCAAATGGAAAGAGGCTATAAAATATAAATGACACCTCTTTCTCCCAACATAGAGGCCTTCAGCATATACAGACAGAAAATCATGAAGGTTTTATAAAGAAATAATAACCAGAAGCTAGAGGAGAATGTAAATATGGAAAAGGAGAAGAAAATGCAGTAAGATTTTCCCAGAACAATGCTGTATTATTTAACATAATTATAATTCCACAACTGCATACTAAAATAATTGAACATAATAATGTTATTTATAACAGCATACATATTAAATTTAATTTGTTTTAATGATTTAATTTTTTAAAAAATTATTAACTAGTACAGTGTGGTGAGTTGAACTTGACTGGCTGACAGACCCCAGCCCAGCTGCTTTTCTAGTTCCTTTCTTCAAGGGGGGTGGTGGTGGGGAATAGGATGCAAAAGCTTTTGGGACACAATAATTCATAGTTCAAACTTACCATCACTGTCAAAACAGATAAAGCTTGGGGAAAATTAGCTTAATTTATTGCCAGTTAAAAGTAGAGTTGGATAGTGATAACTAAAGTAAAAAAATAAAAACAACCTCCTTTCTTCATTCCTTGTTTCCTGACTCTTCCATCTCCTAACCCTTAACTCCAGTAGAGAATGGGTGGCTGTGGTCAGTCCATAATAGGACCTTGTCTGCATCTCCCTCCTCCTCACAATTGCATCTCCTTTGCACAGCAGGCTGGCACCAGTCCCTGCCTCCTTCTCCCAAAGGCTACCCCTGCAACCCCCAACACACAGGACTTGACACATGGACCCAATACATCATCAAAGGTGGCAGTGTCATAACATGAATGAATAAATGAATGAATGAATGGTTGTGAAAAAGAAGGGGGCAGCCTCTAAGTTGCTGTCTGCAACCTGGGCACAGGACTAGTGGGTCTAGTCATTAATTGTCAATTTAGTATGTATTAAAATTTTTCTTATTTTTTAATCACTAAATAAATTCATATCTGGCTATAAAGTTGCCAGTTTGGACATATGTATGATAAGTGTACCATGAATTGACCACAGTTTCCTGTGAGCAAAGAAATTTACTGCTACTCTTGAATTGCTATTACAATTGTGTTACTATTGCAATTGAATTACATGTATTGCATATATCCTCAGAGTTTAAAGAAAATGGAAGTTCACAGGTTGAAATAATGATTTGACACAAAAGGAAGTAAAGGATGTTAACTTCCTCTCAGCGCTCCATTTCCATTACTCATGGTGTCTCCTTCACTTGAAAATAGGATGGTCTTTTAAGATCCACAGAAAAACACAGATTGAACATATCAGGCCATTTACATATCTTTCAGCATACAATAAAAACACAAGCTCTCATATCCATTTACTGGTTTATCTTATACATGTTTTTACCTATAGACACTTTTCATGGTGTTTTTAAAACATATGTAATTACATATGCTAAAACATAACTGCAGAATGACTTCTACGTCTTCATATTGTCTATGAAATATATATAAATACCAGTAAAGTAATGGAATTTGGCACAACTGTCTTAAAAATATGTTTGAAAAACATTTTAACTTCAGAATCTTTTTTTTTCAGGATTTTTTCTTAGTGCTTGACACGAATTAGAGGAATAAGAGTACTGCTCCTCTTGAAGCTTCAAATGTTGAGTGAATCAATTTACATTGATCTTTGTCACCTTTCCTACAGATGAGTATTTCCCTACACATAGAGGAGTCTCACAGGAACAGATGCAACTGTTTTCAGCTAAGTATAGCCTATGTTATGCCACAAAAAACAAGGTCGACCGATCTATGAGCAACTTTACACTGTTTCTGTCACACAAATTTGAGACAGCTCCATGACTGCTGCACTACTGTATCCTGTCAAGTAATGTGCAGAATTCTTCTGAAGTGCAGAATTTATAAGCCAAAATAAACAGTAAAGAAGCAATGAAGAGCTCTGCCAGACTGAATATTGAACTGCCAAGTACCAGTCTTCCCTCCTCTTTATTTATTCATTTAATTTCTGTTTTACTAATTTTGGCTGTAAAGATTGGCAATAGGAAGAACTGAAATTAAAGTGGCATGTATAGGAGATGGAAACAAGTAATTACGGGAATAAAAGGAGGTCACAGAATTTCCTGTGATTTCCAGGACCTGGTATATTGAATTACTAGATAGGAATATTATCTTTTTTCAGAGACTGTGAGATAATAGCATACTAAAATAAGATAACAGTATACTAAAACAATACAAAGGAATATTTGAGCATTCTATCTGCTTATTCTATAACAGAGAAGTAGTCATGAGAATAGTATTCAAGTACATGAAAGGCTGCTGTGAATGTGAGGGGGACAGATTGTTTTCCAAATCTCCTGTAAATAATGTGTAAAATAGACTTAAGTTATATTGAGAGATTTGGAAAAGAAAAATAAAACAAACAAAAGCACAACCAACCACCAAAAATCACATACACACACAAAAAAACCCAACCTAAATTTTACCAAACAGGAAAAAGCCTAGCAAAATTCCTAAATCTACCTATAGCTACTTCCTAACTGAACATTAAAGTGGGAATTATGTGTCTGCAAATAGTGTAGAATAAAACCTATTTGAAAGATAAATTAATATTGATAGATTAATATTAATAAGTACACATTCATAAGTTAAATATTAGTCCTCCTTCAACAAAACTTTTAAAGTCTTGTAACAGATGGGTTCTCTGCTTTAGATAAACACCTACAGAGCAATTAAAGTTCTCAGTAAGAATGCTTTTTGAGAAACGTCAAACACACTGACTAAAATACCACACAGCAGAGCACCAGCCATATACTAGTTTGACAATTCCATGGCTATGACAGCCTAATGGTAACACCTCTTCTTTCTGACAGGCTGTATTAACCTGAGTAACCACATAATGGCAGGGAATGAGTTTGAAAAACATTTCTAGATTTTTCCTGAAACATCTTTCTCTGTGTATGTGTGTGTGTGCGTATTCATTTACGTATGTTTCAGCATGCTATACAAGCTGGACAGAAAAGAGAACATGTCCTGGAGTATTACAGATAATGTGTTTTACATAAGACAGGTGCAGTTTCTTCAAATGTAAACCCTCTTTCTGCCTTCATATCTCCACTTAACGTATTTCTTAAGGCTAGAGATTGTGGGTTCCGTGTGCCATATTATTGAAATAATTAACATTTACTTAGAGGTTGTAAACACATTTTTGAAGCAGGAGATAGTTAATATAGACTGCCTGTCATCAGGGTCAGTGATGCACACAGTGTTTATTTTTATTTCCACACATGATTAAATTCAGAGTTTCTAAATATTTTTTTTGCTTTTAATAACACATTTTCTACTGTGGATTCATACAATCTTCAATTCCTTGATAAAATAGCTCAAAATGTGAGCAACTTCTTCGTATTCTTTGCATATAGTCAGACAGTGAGACCGACAGATGCAACCAAATATGCAAGCAAAAACAGTTTTGTTTTTTTCAATTCTCATTGTGAGCTGCACAGGATGAGTTTAAGCATTAAGATATGAAAATATAATCTGATCCTTATCAGTTATTAGTAATTAACTGGTACAGTAGATGAAACTTAGGAAGACTTCTCATTCGTGGTAGAAGTAGCAAAGATTTCTTTCCTTCTTCCATATTCTCAAAGATACATTGCACCTCATATTTCAAATCAGAGTACAAAAAAGAGTTAGCGAGGTAACATAGTGTAGTATTACATTGAGCTCTACTGTTGCTGTAGCAGGTAACTGCTCCCATAAAAGTTATGTCTTATCACTATCATTAACTGACCAAACTAAAGCCAGGTTCAATTGCTATTGAGTTTAAATATTCAAAATCATTCCTGTCCTAGAAATGGTGATGCAATTTGTTTACTCATGAGTGAGAAATAAAGGCTTTTATTACAGGAAATTAAGTCTTCTAGGATACTTTTCCAGATTTTCCAGAAAGTGTGGACTAATTTTTACATACTCTCTTGATATTATATCCTGAATGTGTAGCTTCACTAGCTACATAGAGCTTTTATTCTTCTGTTTGTTTTTTGGTTTATATTCTTGTTGCCATGACCACCTGAAATTTTCATGTGGGAAAAAAACAGTTTTTCTTTCCTATATTTTCCATAATCTTACATACCATTTAAAATGTTTTTACCCCTCATATTTTTTTGTTTTGGTTTTTTTTTTTTGTTTTTGTTTTTTTTTTTGTTTTTTTTTCTGGTATTTTAAGTATAAATTCCAAGTAATTTGTTTTTTAAAGTAATTAATCTGCGAAGTTAAGCATAGGTAAACCTTAACTTCAGCTATAAAACCTCCTTTTTCTTTCTGAAATCTTTTATGAAAAAGCTAAGTGTGACTTGTGTTGTTTAATGAAGTACTAAAACTAGATGTTGTTTTAAAGGAACAGACTGGATTTTTTCTATAATATGTAAAACCAATAACTCCCAGATAATTACCTGAGTGAAAAAAAAAAAAATAAAACCAACCAAGAGGAAAATAAGAATAAATTAAATTAATTAAATTCCTATATTTTATCCATGTGTTTATTCATGGACTGCTTTCATGCTGATGCAATAGTCATTAAATATCACTTTATTCTTGTAATGGCATCAAGGTGTTCCTTAATATTCTCTAATACCATTGAGGCCTTCTAGTTGACTTTTAACAATCTCCAATGACACAAATTCCACACTTTCTCTAAAAACTTGCTCTTACACTTGATCAGTTCCATGGTGAGACAGATTTTCTATACAGTCAGAATTTTCCAAGATTTTTAGATTTGTGTTCATTGCCTCTCATCATTCTGCTGTCCACCTTGGAGAAAAGTCCGCCTGTCATCACTATGATGTTCCATTACGTAGCTGCAAAAAGAAAAAAAAAAAAAACACCCTGATCTTCTAAAGATAGAGAAACCCTTAGTTTTCTCAAATGTTAAGGAAACTTCCCAGTCTGACCATTCCCAAGGCTCTGGCAGTCATACTTCCAAATGTGTAAGTTTCACAGGTCAATTTGAGATGCTTTGCTTAGCTAATTCTCATCAGGAAAGCCTTAAAATGAGAGAAAAGCACATAGGATATCTATGGGATATCTATATGGGATAACCAAGGATATCTATAGGATGACCAAGTAAAAATTCCGTTTAAAAAAATTAAATTTTTGTAATGAAATGATATGTTGCTGTATGTCTTCTCTGTATTCAGCATACATTTTGGAAATCTCTCATGCAAAACAAAATAAATATATGTAAAAAATCCAGAACTGATTTTTAAGCAAAAATGTTCACTTTTATTATCAAGTAATACTGACTGTGATTTATTATAGTTAATCTTTTCTTTTTCCTTTGACCATGATCATAAGCTTACAATCATTACCTGAATATCAATTTTCATGTCGGAGACAGTGTCACTAAGACAAGAACACTGTTGCTTTGTTCTTTAATTTTCTAGAAGTTTTAGAAGAGACAGGTTGTCCCTCTGGGTATACGTCTGTAACAAAAGCTCAGCATGAATAGTCAAAGACGGTGTTTTGGTTGTCTGGGGGGAAAAAAAGTATTGTTGAAAATATTTCAGCCATCAGGTAACAAACAACATGCAACACAAATAACTAAAAGTCCTGTACAATATGTACCTAATTGTACCACAATAGAGGGCTCTAATCTATTTCCAGATTCCTAGATGCATCATACAAATAGAAATAAATAAATAATCATTTGACTGAACGGGTTTTTGTTTATTTTGGTTTGTTTTTTTTCCAATTTCTGCTAATGCGTTAGTTCTATGGGTTTTGCTCCACAAAGTCTGAAATTACCTTTTTCAGTTTGAATTAGTATATTGACATCAGTAATTCTGCAGTCCCGAGACTGATGATGCTGTAATTTTCCAGCCTAATCATACTGAACTTCAAACATATTCAAAGCAATTCTCTTGAAGTTACTGTCTCAGAGGTGTTTTTGCAATATGTGTGAATTACACACGAGGACACGACCATTAGACAAGTGCCTGTCAAGCTCATTGGAAATTAAATAAAGGAAGATACTTCCCTAAGGTAGCAGCTTATGGGAACCTTGTCCCAGTCTTTGATCATATTCAGGCCTCACCTGAGTATAAACTAGAAAAAAAAAAAATCTAAGCAAAATCTACCTTTTTAAAGTCATCATTGGTAGGTCATACCAGCTATTAAGCTTGAGGAGCAATGAATAGTTAAAATAAGTCTCCATCCATTCACACAGCCCACACACCTCCATGATCAACTGCCATCATGCCGAAGGGTCAAGACAACATTGAAACTGTTGTACATCTCTCAGTATTTGGAGAAATCAACAAGCTGGAGTGAATGATCTGGTTTTCCAAGACCCTAGTGCTGATACTTGTACTGTCATGAGTGTGTTATTTACAGACCATGTGTATATGGGTGAGATAGAGAAATCATTAACAACCTGTTATTCCCATCTCACTCACACCTCAGTTTTTATGTCACAGAGTAGCCTAGATCTCTTCTTGAGGTTACTTCACTCTATATTGCCTTGTGTCAACAGGAAACACATAATTTCTTTATAATCTTAGTCATTATGTCAACAGAATTGACACTGTGCTGACAGAATTTTAGTCATTATTCAACAGAATTGCTGAAGTCAGGAGTCCTCTGGAGACTATATAGTCCAACCCACCTAACCCAAGATGCATCAGTTACATTTTCAATCCCCCTCACTGTCAACTTATCAAATCTGTACTTCATCAGATAACTTTAGTATTACATTATGACAAGCCTTAATAAAATAAAAATAACATTCAATGATCTCCCATCACACAGAGAACCAATCAACTCATCATAGAAGGTTATGTCATAGGCTAAGCATGATTTCTAACCCATAAATTTTTGCTGTTAACTCCCATTCTCTTCTTGTCCTTCATATCCTTGGAATCAAGGTGAAATTCCATAGGTGAAGTTCTTTAGTTCTTCATTCTTTCTCCCCTTGGAGATAATAGTATTTGCCTTCTTTCAGTTTCAGGAACCTCTTCTAGTCAACATGATTTTTCAAAGGTAATCAGGGGTCTTCTACATCCTATATTGGAAGATCATTCCTGGGGGGTGATAAACTCCCAGCTGCCCCAGAATTTTTTCAATACTTGTTTCTCCAGCTGTATTGGGATACATGTGTGTCTATGGGGCCTGATAGGATTCATTTCAGGGTACTAAAAGAGATGCCTGGTGTTATTGCAGGACCTCTCCACTATTTTACAATGGTTTTGGGAGTCCACAGAAGTCCCAGTCAGATGGTAGCTGCCAAATGTAGTTTCAGTTTTCAGGAAGGGATTGTATGATTCTATGAAGACCAAGGTAAAGGAGGCATTGAGTACCTTGACCTATATTTTCTGCCACAAGTTTACTTGCTTGTGGAACATCACTCCCTCTGGACCAAAAATTTCCCAATTCTTTTTTTTTTTCTGATCATAGTATCATGTATTTATAGAATAATTTAGTTTTGAAAATACTATTAAGATAATCAATTCCAAATGTAAGCCTAACTCTGCCAAGTACACCACTGAAGCATGTTCCTAATGTCACTACTTTAATGATTTCGTAACTCTCAGCTTTGTCCTTCTTCAGACAACCAACTTAAAGAGTAATATAGACTGTAAAATATCTCTAGGAGTCATCTTTCACTATCTCTTCCATTTCTGAAAAACAGACCTATTCAGATCAAGCTGCTCACACCTGAGTCTGGTCAAGTTTTGATTGTTTCCAAAACGAAGATTCCACAACCTCTTAATATCCTTTGACTTATTTGTTTTCCTGTAACAATTATTGGCAATTTCATACATTTTATTACATTAAATTCTTGCTTCTGATCACTGACTTTCATCCTTCTGCGGTGTAATTCTGAATCCTAAGTTTTAACTGTCAGTTGTGTTCAGCATGATGCAAACTATTAATCTAGAATTTAGCTTACTTTTTTGCACAGCAACTCTTTTTTCAACCCCAGGCATTTTGTAAGGTCCTCAAGGACCTTCTAGCCATCAATATTATATTTAAATAAATTTAAATATTTTCCAAACTCACAATTGTAATCCTTAGCTTTTTCCAGGCTAATAATGAACATACTGAAAAAGAAAAATCATTATATCCTGAGAGATCTTTCTGTTGATCTGTCTCTATTATGAAAAATCACCATGAAATAATTTTTTTTTTCAATTCCTTAATCAATTCTTCTAGTAAGTCTGACTGTCATCCCCCTGTATGCTCAGGGACAGCAGCCACAACTTGTACTGCACGGTTTGGTGTTGTTCCCAAAGGCCCCAGGGACACAGGCAGAGCTCTGTACCTGGAGTAATAGAGCTGTTTTTCGGTATATATGCTTCCTTTCTTCATGTGAAAAGATTTTGTCTACATCAAATCCAAATACTCATCTATGCCTGTTGGTTTTCCCTCTGTTTTTACCAAAAATAATCCTGCATGACATTTCTATGCAGATTGGTTGTCTTCTAGTTAATGGGAAATACATCCATCCCTACAGTTTCTTTAGGTTTTGCATATGCAGCCAGCAGTATTATACAAGAGACTGTCTTGTTGACAAGTGACTTGGACTCCTTGCTGGTCAGACCCCTAGCAACCTGAATTTCACCCCTAACTTTCCCACCTATGCTTCCCTACTCTATTGTTGTCAGCATGGGTTAGGACTAATAGTTGTGCCTTTCAACATCAAATAGATTTATTTGGTAATTTTCAGTGCCACAAAATCAGCAGTCAGTTTGAATAGTTATCAAAATTACTGCTACAGACACCTTCTTCTGCCACTCCTGAAGATGCTCTGTTCCTTCACAATATCTCTTGCATAAGTTAATAAAAAACTGGTATTGAAAGCTACTTATACCTCAGATTCAGACATACCTAAAAGTATGAAGAATGCAGGGTCTATTTTATACTCTTAAAGGTTCCCACTCCCAATGCAAATTATCCATTTATTACACTCTCTCTCAGGGTAGCATGGTACAAATTCAAAATTCACCAAGTTTACCAGCTTCCAGAAGTCAACCTCAGATCTTCTTGCTCTGGCTCTTCCCATGCAAATTTGTCATGAAAACATTACTGTGTCCTTTTGTTATTTGCTACTTTCTCTAAATTGCTCAGGAAAAACATTTTAAAAAATGCAGCAGCTCTAAACTTAAAAGAGGTTCAGGTGCAATTTGGATTTTTAGCCTTTTACTCCCACTGCCAAGAAAAAAAAAAAAAAAAAACTGAGTCCCATTTTTTCTTACTGTCGTCTCTGACTTAAAGGATATTTGAGGGAGATACTAATGAGAACTGACATAAATAAATTAGATTTTCCAGAACAGGAACAAGACTGTAGTTAGATGACACCTGTAAAAGGTTTTAAGCAAACATGGGTGTAAAGACCATTTTTGTATTAAGAAGTCTGAATTTGGGTTAGTTCTCTGTTTTCTCTTTTTTCACAGTTTAGCCACTTTCTCTCTTGATTAGACATCTTGTCTAGAGCTTATTTCAGACACAATACTCACAATATTTCTACTTACATCTTCCCACTCAAGTCCTTCTGTTACTGAGTTTGTAGGCCATGATATCTTTTGATATCTGCTCAGTTGTGTTAAACACAGTGTTATTCTACCAAAGGTTCAAGTCATCAGCCATGTAGAAGAGAATTAGAATATATAATTCTGATATTTTATTAGAAAAAACAGATGCATCAGATGCACTACTGGAGACATTAAATTCTCTGTTAAATCTCAGAAAATAGTAACAACAACAAATCTGACAACAGAAAATTGAGTGCTAGAAGAGATGAAGCTGATAGAAGGAAAAGGAAGGAATTTGGTCATGCAGATGTGGGAAGACAGCCAGAAGTTTGAAGAATAACAGCTGAACTTATTTCAAGGAACTGGAATGCGAAAAAAAATCAGTTTGTGAGATGTATATCAATTAAAAAACAACAATAGCAACAAAAAAACTATTACAAGTTTGTTTAATATGCATGTTCACTGAAAAAAATAAAAACAAACTGGTGAAATTACATATAAACATTATTTGCAAAACCTAGATTTGATCAGCCTTTTGTTCTGAGATCCAAATACCAAAACTCACTGTTCTATGTCAGACATATCATTATGATAAAATCACTAACGTGAAGCTATCTGAATATAAATATTGCAAAAAAATGCTCTTCATTGTGATAATCTGAAATCAGCCTAGTGCTAACTAGTCCAATTTGATCATTCTGTGTTTAAATACTTCTAAATGTCAGCTGTGGAACATTCAGCACCTCTTAAGTGTTCTCATCATTATTTCCTTTTCATGTGTCTTCCTTATAGCATTACTTCTAAATCTAACTTAAGTTCTTATGCTAATTTAGGCTAATTTATGCTAATACAGCCTTAGACCTGTGCAAAGTTATCAAACACATAAGAGGATCTCAGCTGAAACAAAGTGTTTCATCATTTTCTTGATCTGTACCAGGATACTCCATATCTGATAAATTGTTGAAGTTTTTCTGTGAAAATCATCCTGAAATGTAATGCGGATCCAAAGAATATCACTTCAAGCTCATAATATATGAATGTATATGTTTTATCATAAACTATGGTCCTTAAAACAGGAGTAATCTGTGTAGCTGTGAGGCAACAGGGTAGTGTAAATATATGTCTGAAAAAGCATGCTAATTCAGAATCTGCATGTAAGACCATATTGTGTAGAATCATGACTGCATGATCATATATACACAACTCCTACATCAAAATATTCCTGGTCAGAGACTTCTTTTTCTTTACCTTCATATTTTCCCATTTTTAAGTGATTTCTGTGTGTTTGTACTCAGTGCAATTCACTTCCATCACCACCTAGAGTAATGATAAATGTCTTCAACTTAGTCCTCAAATGGCCTTTGTTAAAACTGCAGTGCAAACATCAATTGACATTTTGAAGGTCATGACCAATCCCATTTAAAAGTAAGATTAAATAAAAGTTCAATTCGTAATCCAAAAACAAAAGTGCAGAGTTCACAAAATGTTACTAACAGCTATATTGTAGACACAATTAATTCCAGTATCTGAATCTCAGGATAAAGTCCATCTTGAGAGATCTGTATCTTATTTTATGTAAGATATATTTACATTTAATATATTTTATTATAGCGTTTACAAGCAAAGAATAAAAGTTAATGAAAGAAAATAGTGTTGTTTTCAGGTGTTGGTTTTCTTTTTTTCACTTCTTTTCTATCAGGAAATATACAGCACCTACTTATTAATTTTTTAAGTTCTTTCATAGTGGATTTTTTACAAGGTATTTATGCCTTCATATATTGTTCATTCTTGTAAACTTCCTGTAATTTTAAATTGTAATTGTCAAAAATGATGCATATGAAGTAGCAATAGTAAATACAAATTTTAATAAGTATGGAGAAATAAGTCCATACTTAAATAATCTATTTATTATGCACATGTCTACCTATTGGATGCCCAGATTTATCAAGTATAATCTAGATTTTTTTTATGCTTTAAAAAAAAAATGAGGAGGACGCTCATTCCTTTTTTTAAATGCTTTATGTTGTGTGTAATCCTAAACAGAAAGGAACTAAACTCTGATGGTGTTCAAAACTTCAGTACTACAGCATATATTAGAAAACAAAAATTCGTACCAGATATTTCTATTATTCACAAAATGAGATTGAAGGAAAGCTGTTCTCTGTGTTTGTAGTTTCTTAAAACTACAGTCTTTTCCCTCTTATTCCTCATTATTAATTACATTTCCTACTGTGAGAACAAGGGACAGTACTAGAACAAGACTATAGTACCAATGGAAATATCAGAAGGAAATTTGCTAGGATAGGCTGTGTTTTTGAGAGTTTCTCTGTTTTCCTTCAAAGTACATATTTTCATCCAGGAGGTGCTGAGAAGCAAAGAGTTATGTAATTCTGAATTCTCTGAACCCATCTCATCAGCACCAAATATAGCTGCTATATAATAGAAGGGTTTCTATTGTCTTTTACAATAACAAGTATTACTGTATTTCCATGTATTTCTGTGGTCCACTGATGCAATGAAAAAAGAACAGTATAAACTATGTTCACTTTTTTGCTGTTATTTTGCCCCATTTTCCCCATCTTTACTTTTCCTTATATTAATTTCTTAACTGCTATCTTGAGCAGGTTAGAGATTTGATAAATGTTCCCATTCTCATTTTCTGTTCATCTACAATTTACCTCTGTCTTACTACCTTTGGTATCTTTTGCTCATGGCATCTCGACACTCTTCAGTCATTTCTGGTTGCCTGATTCTACTTGTGCTGTCACTAATTTCTTTCTGCAAACATACTTCATCTTCCTGAAAATGTTAAAGGATGCAATTGCTCCACTGCTGAAACTTTATCTTGTAGCAAATCCTGCTCCAAATATTAAGATGTTGAACAGTTTTTTACAGCTACAATACATCAATTTGTATGTTACATAAATATAGGAAATTATAGCAAGAAATTCAAGAGATATATATTTGGTATTTCAATTACTAATAAATTTTATTTTGAGGGATGAAATGCTTAATGCTAAGTACTAAATAAAAGAATTAATTAAAAGAAGCATTTAAGACCATAATATGGAGTTTCAGATTTAATTTTCAAAAAAATTACTCTCCATTGTTTGGATAATCTTCATGATCATGTATTAAGTATTGTAGTATCAACTTCAAATGAAAATAGTGCAGGAAAGAGAAATGTCTTATTCTAAATAACAGAGACTTGGAAAGAATGACGTATGGAGTTTAATTTATGACCAGATTTTAAAAAATCAAAACCCAAAACTCAACAAAAACAACAAAAACCCCAACCAAAGAACAAAGAACTGACATCCTATGCTTTATTGTACAGAATGGAAGCTGTAATAAAAAAGGCAGCATTAGTTCCCGAATGGAGACAAACAGGTAAGAATGCACCTAGTATTTCTTTTATGGTTTATGTTTGCACAAGGAATATTTTCTAGGCAGGGTATTTTAATAACATCAGCATTTTTTTTTTAAGTTTGGCAGATTTTTTGAAAAGAGACATTGCATCAGCTAGAGTAGATTCAAAAAATTAAGAGAAAAAAAACATAAAAAATGCTAGCTGATAATTTGAAGAGGAAATAGAAAAATTAATATCAAACAATTATTTAAAAGTATAAAGTTAGGGCTGTGTGAAATTTGGTTAATTCTGAATCTGTATTCAGGTTGAATGCCCACATAAAATTTTTTTTAGATTTCTCAAGTCACTTTTGAGCCTGGTTCCTTCGTATCTAGGGCATTGATTGTACAGGAAGAGACCCAAAGATATTTTGCAACACATGTTGAATTACAAACACTTTACAGAAGCAGTGGGAGGTATTGTAACTCAAGTAGTGTTGAGGGTCTTGTAAAGCCATCTGGCCAGTTAAAATTAAAAGGGATGAAATGATGAATAGTTGATCCCTCACCCACAAATGCACTGTTCATCTCTAACCCAGTTTAACAATAACTTAAACTAGATTTAGGATGTCATGAAAGTTATCACAAGTGAAAAGGAATGTGAAGGAAGAAATTACTTCAATCTGTAGTGCACAACCAGACATCTATGATTAAAAAAAGTAACCAGTTTTGCACATCCCCAGGTTACACAAAGAATGACTGCTGTGGAAGGAGAATAAAGAGAAGAAATTAACAAGCCGTGCAGTCCTGGCCTAACATCATCTAAGAAAGAGTACCAGGACCCAGGAAAACGCATTGGACCTCAGCTTTCTTTCTGGGGATGAGGAAAATGTGATCAACAGTTTCTTAAACTAAGAGAAAGTGATATTTTTGTATATGTATATGTATAGCTAAATTGACACACTGTATTTTATAAAGCTAGCCTGCAGATGACAGGTTGTGCTACTATATCTGTAATTTGTATGATACGGTGAGTTAGAACACCTAATTGTTGCTACTGTTGACCAGTTTCTAAAGGAAGTAACTAGAGAGTGCACCCGAAATATTTTCCCAGACTATTGATTCTGTAAGTGGCAGCATTCCTCCTGCAGTATGAACAGGAGAACATTCCAGATCTTGTATGCTCTAGCAGAAGTGATAAAAGAAAGGTCTTTCAATGCACTGAGGAATGGGAGGGCCTCATACCTTTTCCAGAGTGTTGACCCTCTTGTAGGTGGCAGGCTGAAAAAATAATTAGAGTATACTATACACAATTTGTCATGAAATACAAAAAAATACTCCTATCTTTATCCTCTTTGTTTTCAAGGTTATTACTGAGCAAAGAGTAAATAGGCATGAATAGAGGCAAACCAAGTAAATTTCAAAATTGCAAAGGTTAAATCTTTGCAGTGTTCAAAAGCTGTTTCTAGTATGAAGCAATTAAAATTGAAGCGAATTTATACAATCAAGGTGAGTGAAAAATTTTAACTGTGAGAGATAGTTATGCCAGATCAAAATATCACAACAACGTACCTGTAGACCACCCTGGGATCTGGTCCAGCAGGGTGGCCCACAGCTGGTTAAACCACAGGTGCCCAGATAGATAAGGATAGCTCCACTGAAGAGACAGGAAGATGCTCAGGCTGCTGTGATCCACGAGGGTTTTACTGGACGCAAGGCAGAGGATGAGGGAAGAGAGAGAGGCGCAGGAAGACAACCACTCAAAAGGGAGGCAGACTCTGAGAGCCCTGAGGGAAGGCGGGGCTAGGATATATAACAGTGAAGGGATAGGCGTGGTCGGGGTACAAATGAGCCAATGGGGGAAAAGCTAAGGGGAGGACCAAGGATGGGGTGACATGACCTGATCCTATGAGGAAGGAGGGAAGGAGTGGTCTTACAGAGAGAACCAATAGGGGTAACGAGAGCAAAGAACTTTCTAGAACAGGGGAGTAGAACAATTGTTGATTGGCATGAACCAGGGAGGGTGCAGTATTTGATGGACAGGTCCCTTTATTTTGTAGCCTCCCATGGCATTTCAGGGGCCCCTCCCACACGTACTATATATGAGAGGCTGAAATGCCAAAGGCTAATGACTCAAACATTTGCCTGTTTGCAAAAGCAGCAGCTACTTTGCTGAGACCAGGTTTGCATCCCTGAACTGAAGGGGAGGAGGAGAGGTTTGGCTGTGTGCTGGTGAAAATTTCTGATCCACATGAAACCAAGAGGGTTCACTACCAGAGGATGAGCATGACAAACTCACTTTTTATATACAAAATGATTGAGCCCTGGAATTATTGTGTACCTGATAACATGCTACTAATATCTTAAACAAGCAGTTTTCTGGCCAGATAAGGAAAAAGATCACTGAGATGCAGATCCTGCAGAGGTGGTGTGATGCTTATGTCATTCCATTTCCAGTTTGATAGGCACTTCTGGCTCAACTGAAGTGAGAGAAGCAGGGCCAAACAGCAGTCATGTCATTGAAAAGGGCTATAAACCATCAAAGAGCCCTGAAACACCCCCAGGCTCATTTCTGGGGCCTTCCACTATAAGACTTTGCACAATCCACAGTATTGTAAAAGGCAGTGTAAAAGTTTATCTGCTCAGGGGAGGTGCTTGGACATTCCCACCCAAACCTGAATGTAGGTCAAACCATTGAACTTTGTGTTTCATGGGTTTCCCCCACCCCCAATGGATAAAGATTGCACTTATCACTTCAATCAATAGGCATCAAAATTGTCACATTTGTGTCTCATAACTGCATCCATGGGTGGTGATATCTTCCTCTCCACTATCTACTTTTATCCTTTCTTTTTCTTTTTCTTTTTCTTTTTCTTTTTCTTTTCTTTTCTTTTTCTTTTTCTTTTTCTTTTCTTTTTCTTTTTCTTTTTCTTTTTCTTTTTCTTTTCTGTTTCTTTCTTTCTTTGTTTCTCTCTCTCTCTCTCTCTTTCTTTCTTTCTTTCTTTCTTTTCCCTATGTATTTTCTTAAGCAATATTTTTTATACTTTTGTGTTGCTATATTTCTATAGATAATAACTAAAACCATTACATACCTGCTTTCTGTTTCAATCAAATTGTTCTGAAATAAACCTGCCACATATACATTTATAAAAACACAGGTCTGTCAGTGTTGTTTCACTCTATTTTTCCCTAAGTGATCTATTAACAAGAACTTCAGTTACCCTCGCCTTCAGGTGCATGTTGCAACACCATGTAGATTGTT
The DNA here is from genome assembly GCF_026979565.1 of Vidua chalybeata. Taxonomy (NCBI): domain Eukaryota; kingdom Metazoa; phylum Chordata; class Aves; order Passeriformes; family Viduidae; genus Vidua; species Vidua chalybeata. Next base: position 46,291,211 of record NC_071531.1, on the reverse strand, counting down.
AAGAAATAATTCCAACACATAACTCCCACAGAAGTTATAAGTACATTGGCCCAAATGGGATATCATCTCACAAAGTGATTGTGGAATTAAATTTCTGTGGCATCTTCAGTCCTCAGGCTGCTCAAAACACAGCTGTACAAGACCCAGAGCAATCTCATCTAGCTCTGAAATTACACACATATCAAGTAGGAAGTTAAGCTGGAAAAACTCATGGGCTTCCCTACAAACAATTTTTTCCCTGTTTTCCTACAGGTCTTCAGAACACACTCATTCCAAAAAAATTGGTATGGGGACTCATGTATAAAAAAACAGTAGGAACAAAGTTATTGTCTGATTTTGTTTGCTTTCTTTACAAATTCATTTCTTGTGTAGGATGGGGACTGTAGTTTTCTCAGAAACAGAAAAAGATTATGAGATTATATGGATATGGAATTAGTGATAGCAAGAGTCATCAGAGGAGAAAAATTAAAAAAAAAAAGCAATGGAACAATGTAAGAAACATGAAAATAAAAGACAAAGCTTTAACAATCTGTAGACACGTGAATTCATATAGTTTTATTTCAGGGCTAAGTATATGCATAGGGAACATGCTATGAGTATCCATATTGTATAGACATCTTGAGTTCTTATTGCTGTTGTATAGTAAGTCAAGATTTATATTGTGAAGTGTTCATTTACAGTCCTTTCTACCCACAAGAAGTACCTTTAAAAATGCATTATCTGAGACAAATGATCAAGAGCTCATTGAAAAATTGCTGCACATTTGTAACTGACTATGACATTATTACAAGTCACAGGCCATACATTACTTAAAATCTGGTCAGTACAGCAGCGTGCCAAGGAAAACAGCGTTTATATCCTACTACAAGTTGGGGTTTTATTGGTTGTTGGAGTTTGGGGTCTTTTTGGTTTTTTATTCCCTACAAGGTGGCTTCCTGGTAATGATGATCTGAGCATCTCTGTAGCTACAGTCTGCACAGGCTGCTTAATGAATTTTGCAGTGTCAGAAACCCCTGACTTTGCATACTGTACAGACTTGGAACTTTTATAGCAACACACACAGCTTGCGGGATTTCACTTGATACATAATCTCTCTATATATCACTGGCAATAAGTAGAAACTGTCTGTCTCAGCAGTTTATATCTCATTACTATTTATGATGGGCTGGCCTGAACAACTCTTCTTCAACAGCATTGTCTATAACGCAGATTCTTTTTTCTGTCTAAACCTCATTTCCAGAATGCAAGTGGTTTTGCCACTTCTGAATACAGCATTATCCATTTTCAACCTCAAAAGCATGGTTAGGACTGAATGCAAATTACCATGTGTCTTACCTTGTTTCTTTAAAAAGAGGAACTTGGGCTCCAACAGGCCCTTATTAATCTCAATTAATGGCCAAGATCCCTAGGTCGTTTTGCAGCATCTCTGCAGAAAATAAGTTCAAGGGCATCAGAAAATCACAGATAAAGACTTTGAAGGAATTATTTCTGACTTTTGCAGGAATTATTTCATATATTAATAGAAGCCTGTGACTGTAATTGTGTCACTTCATGAATTTCTCATCAAAAGGGTAGAGTTAATGAAAGAACATGCAAAGCAAGCAGTTCTTTGCTCTTCTTACTAGTCTACTCTTCTTCATAACTGTAATTCAGTGATTCTGAGCTGCCCTTAGATAGAAATAGAAGGGGACATTTTGGTAAATCAAGACAAAAATCATGACATGCATCTGAGGGCATGAAAATATTCTTATGTCTAATTAAAATCACTGAAATGTACACTCATGGACTAGTCATAGTAATTGTTTTGTCCTGATCACACATTATGAATTCACCATATGGGCTGTTCTGCTGAAAGCTTTTATTTCCATATCCTCCAATTCTCAGAGTTAAGAAAATAACACATAACGTTGAACAAGACTCCAACAGTGCATTTATATTGGTTCTCAGCTTGGTTTTGCTTCCCGTGGCATTATCGTCAAAAAGGACAGTGCATGCTTCTTCTATCATGAGCTAAATATAGAAACTTAGATGTTTAGAATAATTTCCCAGATTCCAGATGTATAAATTGAGATTTGTTTTATGTCCATGTTCAATTAAAATTTTAAAAAATGAAATATATGGATAATAGAATTTATATATACTTTAGCCAAAGGGCACTCATGTTCACTGAGAGGTTGCTGCTTTTTTCTTCCCTTCGGGCTCTCTGAAGGAGCTCTTGACTCCACACAGCTGGCTTGCTAAAAGCTGAATAAACCCACACTGCAGAACATACAATCCTGTTGGTAGCTTTTATTTAAACAAACAAAAAGAAATTACACTAATAATCATTTCCCGAGGATGATTTAATGTGTCTTGTTATTCTGCTCAATGCATATGGGTAGATTTTGTTTAGTTACATAAGGACTGAAGTAATTCACATTATTCTAGTTTTAGATCTATAAGTGTGGTGGGTTGACCCTGGCTCGGTGCCACATGTCCATCAAACCTGCTCAATCACTCCCCTCTGCAGCTGAACAGGGGAGAAAAAATGTAATGAAACTGCTTGACAGTTCAGATAAGGACAAGGAGAGATCACTCATTACTGTCATGGGTAAAACAAACTCAACTTTTGGAAATTAATTTAATTAATAATCAAACAAATCAGAGTAGAGTAATGAGAAGTAAGACAGATCTTAAAAATATCCTCCTCCCTCCTCTCCCTCCTTCACAGTGTCTACTGGCCACCCTCCTGAGAGGCACAAGAGATGGGAAATTATAGTCCGATCATGTTTCTTTTGCTGCTTCCTTCTAAAGGGGAGGTGTTCCTGTTCTGGTGTGGGGTCCAGTCCTCATGAACTTCTTCAGTGTGAGTCCTTTCCACAGACTGCAGTACTTCATGAACTGCTCCAGCATTGGTCCCCCATAGGGTCACAAGTCCTACAAGGACACATGCTCCAGTGTGGGCTTCTCTTTTCACAGGTCTCTGGGTCTTGACAGGAACCTGTTAAAATGTGGGCTTCCCACAGGGTCACAGCCTACTTTCAGCCATCCGCCACGGTCCTTCATGGGCTGCATGGGGACAGCCGCCTCATGATGATCTTCTTCACAGGCTACTCAGCACCTGGAGCCCCTCTTTCCCTTCCTTTCTCCCTAGCCTTGTTGTCTGTGTGCTCTCACATATTCTCACTCTTCTCTTCTCTTCTCTTCTCTTCTCTTCTCTTCTCTTCTCTTCTCTTCTCTTCTCTTCTCTTCTCTTCTCTTCTCTTCTCTTCTCTTCTCTTCTCTTCTCTTCTCTTCTCTTCTCTTCTCTTCTCTCTCTTCTCTTCTCTTCTCTTCTCTGACCTTTATAATTTCTGTGCTATAATCCTCTTTTTTCTCTTCTTAAATATGTTATCACAGAGGCATTACTACCAACTTTGATGGGTTTGACCTTGGCAAGCTTAGGGTCTGTCTTAAAACACCTGGCATTGGCTGTCAGGCATAGTGAAAGCTTCTTTTACAGAAGCCACTCTGGCAAACTCCCACTATTTTTCCCACTACCAAAACCTGGTCATGAAAACCCAATACACAGTAAAATCAGAGTCCATAATTTTGTGTTCAGAAAAGCCTAATTTTTGTTAAATAGAAATTAATATTAGACATAGAATTCAACACAAAACCATATCCTCGATCAATGTAAATCAGCACAACTCCATAGGGTACAATTGAGTTATGCAAATTAACCCCACCTGATGATTGTGCAATCTTCTCTTATAATTAGGATTGTAATCTCAGACCTTCAGCAAGATATTGTTCAAAAAATGGGGAGCACTAAGAAGTGGTATATTTACTAATTTTAGGAAACTATATGCAAACTTTCAAACAGACACATTCACACATCTTTGAACAAAGTATAAATCTGTAATTATAGCAGAATTTAAAATGAATGTGAAAATAATTACTTAATTAGCTTGCACATTTAATTATAGTTAATAAAGTAGCCATATAGAAGATAAAACAAAGTTATCTCTTCCTCCTTGCTTTATAATATTTTGCTGTACAGGCATTGAAATGAAAATTGTATTTTAAATAGAGTCACACTGGGATATATACAAAATACAATGAAATATGTTTAATTTACAACAAATTATGTAAAGTTATGTGAAGTTATGTATATGAATAACTTCTGATAAATGTGTTGACAGGAAAAATATTCTTACATGCTGGAAGGCAGATGCTGATTTTCCTAGAATTTATTTATGGAAACATACTGTGGTTATTATTTACTTTCCCAGTAATGATAAAAATAAATTTCACATGAAGATTGTAATTTACCTTTGAATATTTTCCATAATACTTTTTTGATGGATCATAATAATAAAAAATATGAAGACAGATATTTCAGGGCAACTGAAGAATCTAGTTTAAACCTGGAAGAGGTTGAATGGTCTAATGATGTCCAACAAGTTGATGACCCTACTCAAAGAGCTAGAGAGTTCCTAATGCAAAGAGAAAAGAAAAAGAGCAATAGAAAAAAAAATCTATTTTTTAAATTTTTTTTTAGTCCTTTGACCTAGTATGATAAGCTAATAATAGTGTAAAGGCTACCATGGAGATTAATGCTGCTCTACAATTTTTCTCTAAAGATCAGAAGCTATTTCCAGACTTCTTATAGTAAATCTTGACTATGAGACCAATATGGAGAGAAATGATAGGTGTGAGACCCTTAACATATTACTAATAGCAGTTGGAGCAGTGAAAATCATTGCTCTCAGCAGCTGACTTGCACAGAAACCTTCTTCAGGTAGTTGCCTATGACTAAACAGAGCACATGACCACTGATGTTAAGCATGGACCAAAATCAAATCTGACTTCACTGAAAGTTTCTGCCAGTAGTTAACAAGGAGGCTTAAAAACCATCCTTCATTGCCTATTCCTTTTCATTTTCCTCCAGCCAGTTATTTAGGTATTTCCTATTACAGAAGCTACTTAATAACTATGGAAACCATTAATTTGTCTGAAAATTCTTAAAACTGATGATATTCTTTATGTTCACAATACCTTTTTGCATTAATATTTCTATAATTTAATGGGCCATTCACAAGTCTGGATATAAGGTAGGTATCCCTCAAAAGTGGGAAGTACTATGCAGATAGTAGATATTTAATTTAAAACATTATTTCTTACAATAAGTTTTCACAAATAATGTAATAATTATTTTCTTCTCTATCAATAACTTCCTCAGAACATGCTTCTCTCTGGAAATGGATGAGATAGTCTGTAATCTTTTGCTGTTTGTTCTCAGTCTGCAGAAGATCCATAAAAGTCAGGAGAAAAAACACCCACCAAGAACTGCTAATAAGGCTATTCCTGTGATTTGCTACAAAGAAATTCAACATAAATCTTTCAAAACCTGAAAATAATCAGACAAGAACAAAGAAAATACAATATTGGCATGCAGACTGCAAACAGCTATACAGATGCAAAAATTCCTGCTCAGAAGTGACCATGTAATTTAACTAAGTTCACAACATCTTCCTAGTCTCCAGATTATTCAGAAACATTGGTTTTGCCATATATTAATACCTATTTAGGTCTTATACTACTGATATGCACACATGCATGACAGTTGTTTTGAGGGCTCATGGTAACTTCTTGTGAAGAACAACTGAAGTCCATGTTTAGTCCCACAGATCCAAACATACATCTTTGAGACAAATCTTACATACCACTGAGAAAGACATAATTAGTCTCCATGAAATTCAAAGTATGTTATAAACATCAGTCCTAAGTAGCATCCTACTATACCTGAACATTCTACATTCAAAACCTTGATTGATATACAAAGCTGAATTTCAATGAGAAACAAACAAAAAAAGAAACACAGAATAACTCCCTTAAAGGCTGTAGTATTTCTTATTTCTATTTTTTTCAATGAATTCTTTGAGCCTTTCCAAAACACATTATTATTTCCAATACACCTATTCTGTATTTTCCTGGTGAGAAAAATATAACACCTAGTAGGAGTCTGAGTCATATGACTCTGTAGATACAGTTACATCCCAAACTTTCATTTAAATTACATTTAATTAAATTAATTTAAATTAAAATATAATTTTATACCATTGCTTTTTTACTCCTTGTAATTAGGTTTAATTAAAACATTAATCCACCAATTTATTAATTTATTAGAGGTGGTAAGAAAGTGAGACATATTGTTACTTCTTTTCCTGCAAAAACTCAGTTTACTTTTTATATCAATAGGCTTTTACACTCATGTAATTTCTTAAATTGATTTGTTACCATATTTAATGTGTTATAATATTAAAAAGCATTAATATGCCATTTATGTTTACTTCCCGTTGAACTTGTTGCTTGAGACTATGATCACACAAAAGCTGTGCCAGGTCCTTAAGTCTTCATGTTTATAAACTAATTTTCAGATAACCACATCAATGTCTGGCACCTGTGGAGAATTTAGTCACTTCTTTCAAAAGCATAAGTTTCAGTTAATGCACAAGTTGAAGATAATAACAGAGACAAATCATCTTAAAAGTGAAAACACTGCACCCCACTGCAGGTCACTAAATGTAAACATGTGACTTCACTCTGAAAGAAAATGCAAACAGCCCTTAGAGACTGGATTTGCAAACATGAAGTGCAAAAAGTACTATGATTTTTCAATTGTTTCTAAATTTTTTAGTTGTCTTCATTTTTTTTCTCTTTAATTTTCATGTGTTGTCCTGTCTTTTTCACTTTCTGTTTGTTACCTACAAAATCCATTTCTCTCATTCTTTCCTCCACTCCCTGCTCTCCACACCAGAGGGGAGTTTTGGCTCCATTTTCTTCATGCTCTCTCATTTGGCAGTGTAGACAGCAGTTAAGTCCCCTGTAGAATTTTCTTCTTTAGTCTGAACAACCCCAAATTTCTCAGCTTCTTCCCATATTTCATGGGGTCCTGTGGCAAATGGCATAGGCTGGGAGTGGCTGAAATTTAATCATAAGGGTTGAGACGGGAGTGAGATTGTAATTTAAAGGAAAGACACACACCAGTCTCTGTGAGAGATGCAAAGAATCTTCAAGAAGAGCTGACTGAGAGCACTTGCAATGGTGACAACCTGTTCAGGTGCTTCAAAAATCTGAATGGGCTAATAAGATATAGATATTCACTGTCCAACCCTTTAATTGACTGGATCTGGAGTAACTCAGGGAAAGACCTGTACTACGCAGCACAGACAGGACTTCTGCTCTGGCCAACTTGAACTTTCTCTGAGACTGCAAATTTTTTTCCCTAGGGGAAAGGGAGATCATATATCACTTGCCAACATTAAACCTATCTGTAAGGAAGTGTGCTTTGGTGTTCAAATCCATTTACTTCCTGCACAGTCAATTTGGTATTAAACCACAAGAACAAATGTTGATATCAGAAGTGGAATGCCGTTATACTAACCAGGTATCTGTAACATGGGGATGGAAGAGTATTAAGATCTGGAAGCTGATGCCATGGCAGAAGCTGTCTCTGGGCTGTCCCTGAGCAAGGGATATCTGTCATGGTAGTGGGTTGCACACAGATACCTAATTCTCAAGTTTGGCCAGTGAGTTGCAGGGTTGTTAATGGCCTGAAGGCAGGCTAGAGAGATGGAGCTGCTACTCATTGGTGAGCCAGAGTGTGGCGGCTACCTGCCACGACCTCAAGCAGACGAGATGCTCTGGCTAGCACTGCCCGTGTGAGGGCAGGTGGCTGCCACGTGTGTGGGCACCCCAGGGAAACGGTGTCTGCCACCCTGGTAGTGCTGAGTGCTGCGGCGTGGGTTACGCAGCTTTGGTAGCTTCACATGCTGAGAGGAGATGAAGAGACGAGAGAAGGACACTTGTTTGTGAGCCCAAAGAGCATTTATTCCCCCAGGTGGGGGAGGAACAAAGATGCTCTCAGGGTGGGTGCAGTGACAAATGCCAGAGAAACAAAAGATGGCAGCAGATTAAGTATGGGTTGGGCGGACAGGGGTGGAAACCTGTTTCACCCAATGGGGCCAAACGAGAGATGACAATGATTTTAGCAACCAATGGTAACATAACAGAGGTGGGCACAAAGTCCAGGGACAAATAGAAAGGCTAAGGTGGGGTGATTGATACAGATCTTTCTTGAAGAAGCTGTGGGTGGTTACGGGATTGACAACCGACAGGGAGTAACAAACCTTGACTGATGGGACCAAATAAGGAGAAAACAGGGAGAGGTGAGAAGATTGACAGGTAACTGTGGATCCGAGTGGCTGGAACTCTCGGGGTAAACAACTTGGAGCAAACCACTGTGAGGGAAAAAATGGGGGAGTACAAGGAACAAACCTAACTAATATTAATAAAACACCTGACTAAATAAAACCAACCCACAACACCAGAGAATAAAGGGTAGATGTCTAGAGACTTACTCAGGATATAAATCATTGCAAACTATGTGCCTTCATAAAAAAACCTGAGCAAACTATTTGCCATCTCTTTCTGATATAGTTTTATTTTGCCTTTTGAGATCATTCATAATCTAATTTGTTTGGTAGTTCAAAATTATGTCTTAATTAATGAAAAAAAATCATCTGATGTGGACTGTTGTATGTAAATTACATGAAAAAATTCTGGAGTTTTTACATAAGAACTTCTATTTTCCCCCAAATAAAATACATTTTCAGAATGTCTAAGTTTGCTTTAAAATACTTTTTTTTTTTTTTTTTAATCAAGAATTGGTGAAACAAGTCTTTTCACTAAAATTTTGTGTTCAGTTTAAGGACTGTTAGTTTGTTAACTATTAGTACAGCAAATTTATTTACATATTTCTGTTAAAGATGTGAGGATGAAAAAGATGAGTTTCCTACAATTTTGTTTTATATTCTATAGCATGTAGTATGCACTAAAACTCAAAGAAGCTATTGTGTTAGAATTTTATTTAGATAATAACTTTACCTGAGGTGAGAGGCTGTCCCAGTAACTCAAAGGTCAGCTAATTCCTAACCTTAAAAGCCCCAATGTAATCTCTTGCTTAAGAGGGTCTTGTACCAATTGCCACACTTATGTGTGTGGAAACTGGCAGATACCAGTTTTTTGACTATTCAGGTATTCAAGATTTCTTTATAGCTATACTTATGAAAAAATCATGAGACAGGATGAAAAAATTACACATTGATTCTAACTATATTGTTATGAGACCCATTCTATCCTAGATACACACATCTCCAAAAAAAATCCCAATCCCCCACAAAACACCAAGTCCACCAATGAACAGTTTATCTGTGATATCCATAGTTCTTCCTCAACATGAAAGACGAAGAACCCGATTCAAACTAACTTTCAAGTTACTAAAGGTAACTTTGGAATTTATCCAACTTTGGAATTTATCCAACCCTTTTGCTGGGATTTGTGGGAAGTAGTTGCTTTCCATCATTCCTGAAAGATTCTCTGAGGAAAAAGAACTGCTACTCACATCTGTGTTGTCAGCTTTCAGCCTGCTTTATGTTGTTCTAATGTTGAACCAGAGATAAGAAATATTTAATTCATACACATGGTTACTAGTGTCACAGCCCAGAATGACTTATCTTTCCAGATTTGCTACTACAGGGAAAGATTGGAAGCAAGAAGATATTCTGATGCAAAAATTCTTGTGATTGTATTCAAGATATTTCCCCAGGGCAGTGCAGGAAAATAAAAGTTTAATAGGATAAGGAGTCAAAATTTTCTGTACATTTACTCTGTTGTAGATATAGGTGTTTTTTTCTGTTTATTATTTTGTGGAACTGGTGGGTTACATAAGGAAAAAATATATTGTACATCTCTTTTCTGCGCCCTTTGTGCATGTTAATATACCTGTGTTTTATTCTTAAGCTATTAGAGCAATTCATAGCTCTCAAAACCATGAGAAAATATTTGAAAAAATTTGCAAACCTGCCATACATGACAAACTGTATTTGGCTTTCTTATCTTTCTATTATGTGGATTTTGACTTTAATAGTACACGTGGATTTGTTAAAAACAACACTTAAAATTAAGGGAAAGTAGGTTTTTCGCTCCTCACCAATAGACTGACACTTTGTCAGTTCTGACATAGTCCTTTACCTAAACTGATAAATGCTTGATTTTGTTTCAATTTCCTTATTAAAAAAAAAATAGAAAAACTTTGAATTCAAAGAACTTTCTAATCTTCACTGTAATATTTAACAATCCCAGCTTGACAATTTTTTGCACAGATAATATTTTTGTATTTTAAAAAGATTACAGATTTTAAGAATATTAAGATATTATTAATTTATATTCTCTTAGAAGAATTTTACCCCAGAGAACAGTTTGGACAAACATATTCTCAATTGCAAAGATTTTCTGAAATTCTATTTTAACTAAAGCATCAAATAATACCATACATTTAAAAATTGCTAGTAAGAGCTATTCTACAAATTCTTACAAGGCAAGAAATTAGATTTGATACCTCTTTATTTTATAGTAATTTAAAAACAATTAATTTAACTCTTTTTTTTTCTGCTTATGAAAAATTAAATGTTTACATAGCAGACTGTATTATTTTCTCCAGAGATCCTAGTGGCACAAATTCACATGAACTTCAGGATAGAGACCAAGATATATATCACCTTGTCTTTTTTTTTTTTTTCCAGAGACCAGTTAAGAAATTTGATATTGGCCAAGTTTACTAATACATTTTGGGGAATATTTATAGAACTTCATTATCAGAGGTTAATCTAAACATACCATGTGATTATATATATATATATATGTATGTATGTATGTATATATGTATATATGTATAGGTATAATCTCTTGAATATATATAATAAAAATATAGCGATTTGTAGCAACTGCAAACAATAGTTGCTGAAAACATTGTTGATGACAAAGAGATGTTTTACCTGTTGCTGAGCAGTGCTTAGACAGAGTCAGGGCATTTTCCAGTCCTCACAGCACCCCACCAGTGAGGAGACTGGGAGTGTGCATGAATCTCAGAGGGAACACAGCCAGGGCAGTTGACCCTAACTGACAAAAAGGGTATTCCACACCATATGGAATCATGTTCAGTAATAAAATTTGGGGGAAGAAGAAGAAGGTCACAATGGCATTTGTCTTCACAGTTGAGCATGGGATGGAACCCTATTTTTGGAGAAGCCTGGACACCTGCCTGTGGTTGGAAAATAGCTAATGAATTCCTTATTTTCATTTCTTCAAAGTTCAGATCTTGCTTTACCTATTAAACTGTCTATATCTCAATCCATGAATTTTCCGACTTTTGGTCTTCTGATTCTTCCCCTAATTGAACTGGAAGACTATCTGCTTTGGTTTTAACTGCCTAACAGAGCTAAACCACAATAGTCTAAGTGAGTTTTTAACTAGTTTTTGTGCAGTCATTTTTTGAGATTTTTAAATTATTTTTAATAACATATTTGCTATATTTCTTCTAACTATTTTTATTGCATGTTCAAATACTTGTTAAGGAAATTTTTATGGGAATATTGATGGACAGATGCATTAAAAGTGTGTGGTCTGAGCATGTTTCCTATGAAAAAAATAATACCTTTATTTTATCATGGATCAAAAACCATTTTAGTAATACTTAATTTTTTGTTTTCAGGTTCCTTAAATTTCTTTTGTTTCTGGTAGTGAAACATCTGTGCTTCAGAGCGAGAAGACTGCTGTCTCTTCAGAGAGTTAAAGAGTGGCTTGCACCACTCTAACATAATAAGACTTTTAATTTCCTTAAGTGGAGAAAGCCATGAATGATAATTTTACTTGAACAGTCAAGAGATGACTCCTCATACAGGTTTGAAGAGTTCAGTTTCTACAAGCACCTCTTCAAGCCACCTATGGAAGCAGGATTAATCTGTGCTAGGTAAAATGTTGATGTCAGTCTATAAATGTGCTAAAGAATGGCTTAATTCAGCTACAGTTTAATTTATGCTTTTAAATATTTTTATGACTGTCTCCAAAGCTTATAACTTCACATTCTAAGATTAAACAGGTACAATTGTTAAAACCAGTAAATTTTTGGTATGATTGCATGAATATAAACCCTAATGATACTTCATCTTCATAATTCAGCAACAGTTAAATTCACACACGCTTGAGATGCATATAAATAAGTATCAGTGCATTTTCTTAAACAATTTTATTTCTACTACTGACATCTCTGCTTTTGATCCATTTCTGTCACTAGCTCTGATTTTGCTTGAATCATCTGAGGGTATTCATTATATGAGAATGTATTTTCAAATATTTTTTTATTTTCAAATAGGATGTATTCATCAAGTAGTGGATTATACATGTTTAGTATACTGATTCTGTAGTAATTTATAAGTTAAATTATTTCTTCTTCTGTTGTCATGCATTTCAAAGCTTTTCTCAAAAAAATTTCACAAAGGCTATTTTCTAATAATAGCCTAATCTAAAAAGAGAAAGCATAAACTATTTCTTATTTTATACTGTTTCAGTCGTCAGGTTCAGTTTCAGCTTCACTTGATCAAAAATGAGTTCAGAGTATTCATTGTATTTAAGATATTTGTAAAATATATGTGACAAATCTTTGTTTCATTAATAACTATGAAAACTGTGAAATTACTACAAAAACTCTTTTGGAGTTCTGTTTAATTTATTAGTAGATAGGCTTTCCTAGAACAGATGTACATTTTTCTGATATTGTTGCATTTCTGAGATGCTTTTTCTTTTTTTTCTGTAATGCTGATATATCATACCTGCTAAGCATGCAAAATTTGCAAGCACAGTAATTCCTAAAGTTCCCAGGGAAGTGTGATATGATGTTAAGACCCTCACCAATAATAAAGAACGGCATGCAATAAAGAACAGCATGTCAGTGCATACCATGAAGCCACACAGACTTTCAGATTCCAGAAATCATGGATTAGAAGCTTCCTAAACAAGCAGACAATATTTTGTGGTTTAGAAACCTGATTTTTTTTTTCTGAAACAATATGAATGAATGCTGTGAGGAATAATTTAACATCCAAATGGTATGTTTTGCCTATGTGTAGGCAATAAAATTGAGACAAACTGTCTTAGGTTAGTTAAATCAGACAAAATTAGGAAGAATTAGATTGCTATAGATACCCAAAGATATATTTACAAGCAGGATTGCAGACCAAAATTTGGCTGAAATTCAATCAGAGAGAGTGAGGTCACCCATGTCAGTAGTATAATTTCAGTATGTCCTGCCACCAAGAATAACTTATTGTTTTAGGTAAAACAAAAGAGTGTCTTTGTTTTCTCTCTGCTGGCTTGTGTCTGGTTAGGTGAAATAGAGAGCAGGAATTCTCCCTGTGCTTCTTTAAACAAGCACAGATTGTGTCAGATGAGGAGTCTCTGGAAATCCCTTCTTACAACTCAACCTACCTAACATATATTTGGATATGGATGACTGCCTTTCTTTGCTATTTTAAACACTCCCAGAACCTGTCATGTTAGGTGAATGAAATAGTCCAGGATCTGAGATATTAATGCTTACTTCTCAGCTTTGGGCTCATACCTAATAGAAGTGGCAAAGTTGAAGAAATGAAGTTGAAACCAAGTTGGAACAAAGATGTACAATGATTATTTGATTAAATATGATGATAACTCACAAAAACCCAGGAAGAAACAGGACAAAATTATATTCTAAATGTAGCAAGGTTAATTTAAGATGTGAATAGTATTATGTTTCAGTTCCTGCTTCCAGGAATGTGTACTGCAGTACTGTAAAAGTCATATGAAGAAGGAAATTATCCTATCTACTTTATAACTCCTTAGAGTGCAAAAGTGTGGTATAAATTTCCATGTATTTAATTCACTCTAATGATGTCTTCTGCACTGCAATAGCCACTAAATATGTTCCTTATGGAGATCAGTATGAGAAGCCCTAGCATTGTAAAGGTAACACTTTGCTTCAGGTGAGCCAAAAGGGATTCCAGAAATTTTTCATCTGTAGATTCCCAGGGTGTGCTATTCCTTAATTTTGAGTGGCTTATAGCAGTACATCAAGTAACAATAGCAACATAAAAACTGCTTTGCATCTGTCTTGAAATAACACTTGCTATGAGAAACAACTCAGCAGAATCAGAAAGTGCTTGGAAAGATGTCAAAGATGTAGGCCACAAGACAGATCTGAAAAAAAATAATTAGGACCACTACCAAAGGTTACTTTCATGAGTTCAGTCACACAATTCTGACCCTAATTTCTTAAGACTGTATGAAAAAAGGAATATTTTGCTTCTGTTAAAAATGTGACTATTTCAGCCATTTCATCCACCAAAACATTTTAGAATAGAACTAAATATACTAGTATACAGTATTAAGTTTCCTTTATTGAAACCCTAAATAAAAAATATATTACGTCATTTGGTCTTTCAAGTATGCCTAATCAGTTTTGCTGCTATGGTTACTGTCAAATAGTTTTTCAGAGGATGGAACAGAGCATATATGAATCAGGTATCAAATCCTATGTATGTATGTAGGCATGTATGTACGTATGCATGTATGTACTTATGTATGTATTTATGTATGTATGTATGTATCTATCTATCTATCTATCTATCTATCTATCTATCTATCTACCTAGTGCATGCAATAGATGCTAGGGCAGTACTTCTAAACTTCCAGTTGCTGAATTCCTGTTTAATCTTTCATTTAACTGCATGCTAGACGCAGTTGGCATATTTCATTGTCCCAGGAATTGATACCAAACTCCCACTCAAAAAGAGTGTTATCACTCATACTCCCATTATCCAATTTGCAACCTAAAAGGTTCATCAGTTTTGTTGCCCTTATCTGGATATGGTCTAGCATCTCAGTGTCTTTCCTGTAGTGAGGGTCCCAAAACCGAACACAAAACTTGAGGTGTGGACTCATCAGTGTCAAGTTCAGGGGACCAATGTCCTGGTCCTGTTGCCACACTATTGCTGATACAGGCTAGGATGCCACCAGCCTTCTTAGCCTCTTGGGGTCACTGCTGGATCATGTCCATGGGACTCTCAACTTGGACCTCCAAGACATTTTCTGCTGGGAGATGATGAAATTATTCTATTGATTGGAAGTAAACATACATGTTGAAATAAATATAGGTGTTGCCAAGTCTCTGCATGTGTTATGGGCTCATGATGATCTTGACCAGCTTCTCCCTGGACCTTCACCTACACCCATGGTGCCTGGAACAATATTTTAGCTCAATCCATTTAAAAATTAAAAAATATTATCAGCCATTCCAATAAAGGCCTAGTAAAGTGGGAGAAATTATGCTGAACTGAGGCATGTATCTAAAGTGATTTCTTTCCATGAAGTTTAAAGCAGTGTAAGCAATGGAAAGATGCAGGTGCATTAAAGGAAAATGTAATTCTGCAGCCGAGTTCTTATAAAAAGGGCACTAAGTAAGAAAGTATACATCTCCAGTTTACTGAAGTTTGGGACTCATTTTTTTAATAATGTAATACCCTCTCTGCTCCCCAGGTGTAATTCAGTAATTATAGTAAGCTTCATCCTTTTCAAAAAGGAGTTTCAAAGATGGAAGATCTGTAAAAAAATAATGCGGTAGCAAGGGAAAATAAAGAACTACTTCTAAGCTGTTTATACTATAGACTCATGAATCTTACTGGGTGTCAAAGGGTAGTCCAAATCACAGATCTTTAAGATGCTTTGTGGTCTCCATAGGATAATCTCACGTAAAAGGTGACTGCATACTTAAGCAATGAAAGCCTAGCAGAGCCAGAAGCCAATTCTTTCAAGGATGTATTATGAATAAGCCCATGCATCTTTTCAAGTTTTCCTCATTTCTAAACAATTTTAAGGTAAAATTGTGTTTTCCAGGCTTGTTTCCCATGTTGTTTTTATTTTGTTTGTTTATTTGTTCACTTTTCACAGAGGTAAATTACAGCACACCTTAGAGAGCAATTTATGGATTTAAGCCAACAGGAATAATATACCCACAAAAAAATGAGGGTACCAAGGTCACTCTTCAAGCACAATAATGATCCACTTATATCTTAGGATGCTCGGATATGCATCTTACCACATCTAAAATTATGAAAAAAACCTTTGCACCTGTGTTTAACAGCAGGAAATGCAGAGGAAAGCAGTAGTAAAATCATCCAATTGTGCTAAGGTAAATGCTTTGGTTTTGCTTGTGGTGCATTTTAAACAATATCCTAAAACTAGGGATACTGGAAGACCCTGCCCAATCAGATATATTTAATGAGGCATTGTTACTTGTTCAAGAAGTCTTTTTACCATAAATTTAATGGTGAAAAATATCAGTGACAAATATTGTCTTTCTGTTCATCCTTCTATTATAGTGTTGGAATTATTAGACCATTAATTATTAGAATTATTATTATAATATTATTTGTATTATTAGAATTAATAATAATTAATTCTAATTATTATTAGAATTATTATGAACAGAAGCAGCAAAGAGCATATTTTTAATAACTGGATATTTTTCATTCACTTCAGTTAAAAGCTGTTTGTGTTAAAGGAAGATAAATCCCAAGATTCTATCAGAATGATTAAACATTTCTTTTAATTTAGACTTTTGCCTCTGTGTAAATATACTAGACACTTGGGTGTGGTTCATTTGTTGCCCTGTGTATTAAGGTTATTGGAGGGATCACTACTGTTATAGATAAATTGTGGCTATCATTTCATGGACCTGAATTGCATGTCTGCAATGGTACTTACTTGTATGTGCATCTTCATACAACTAAAGAAAGCTCGAAACTGGCTTTTTTTAATTTTCCATTTTTTTTTTTAATTTTTTGTTGACCTTTTTTTTTTTTTTTTTCCAAACTAATTAAACTATGATCATGACTTCCAAAGCCTGTCTTCAGTGCTAGGATCTTAAGTGAAAAACTGAACTGTCAAAATTACCAGTATCTTCTCTGGACCAGACTGGATTTCTTTGAAGCACTTGTCAGCCAAGTTTTCTCAAAAGACACACTTGCACGGAGTATCACTCCTCCCCAGTGATTTTCACCAGCTGGAGGCAACCATGTAATGAACACAACAATCCAAAATTTCTTCGATGTCAAGATGAAGGAGGCTACAGCATGCTGGTGTTCATTGCTTTGAAAAATAAGGGGTAAATGCTGTGTAATGGACTAACTAAGCAATTTCTGTACAGATCGTCACTCTCAATACACTTCTCTTCTTTCCAAACTCACAAGCACATTCATAAATGCACTTTTTTTTTTAGGACCTCACAAATAGATACCAGGTACTACAGAATTTTAACAGAAGGCCATATAGCCCTGTTGGTGAAGAGGATATGGAATTATATGGTTGACATTTCGTCACTACCACAAAGTCAAACCCAAGTTTGATTTAAGTGTAAATACCATTTTTATGTTTGGGCAGAAAATATCTAGACTATCACATCTAGTATCACCTTGCTATTTTTTTTTTTCATGGAGAAACAATAATGTATTAAATAAAAACCAATTAGAGCCCTAACAGCTAATATAGCAATAGATATATTAAAAAAAGAAAAAAAATGGTTACAAGAAACACATGAAACAAAATCAATATAGTAATTCTGTGAGCTATTCAGCATGAAATTTTTATTATGTAACTCTCCACCCTCATTTAGATAGGTCTCTGTTTAAATACTGAGGTATGTCAGAGACTAATGAATTTCATTGTGATTATATGTCACTGACAGATCATATAATATATTTTTATCTTTGCAAGATATCATAACACTGTATGATTGACCTTTTAGCAAATATAAGCAGTTATCCATATCTATATGCAATCTATAGCATTATTTGCTATCATTTACCTCCTCTTGGCTCACTGGAGAAAAAAACAAAAGTGTTGTATTTAGCATAGGAAGCGAAATTCAATTAAAATCTTTGAAAACACACAATTTTCTGCTCTAACTTTTCATATTAATTATTACTCAGTTAATGGTCTCAGTGGGAAAACAGTTACTAGATTATCCAAATGTTTCAGCAGCTGTTTGTCCAAACTAAATTTGAATGATGTCTGTTACCTACCCAGAGACAGGGCTGCTGCTATTTTCTCGGTGCTACCCTGTGAAAGGAAAAGATGCAATGGGCATAATCTGAAATAGTATAAATTACTTTTAGCATCAGAAAGCATTTTTACTATGATGATGATCAAATACTGACACAGGTTGTCCAAGAAGGCTGTGTATTTTCCATCCTTGGAGATATTCAAAACTGTTGGAGAAGACACTCAATAAGCCTTCTGGTCTTAGGCCTTATTTTCTGCAAGGGCATCAGGAAAGGTGAGCTCCAGAGGTACCTTCCTGTCTCAACAGTTCTGTGATTCTGTGAAATCCTGTAATAATTAGACTGTATTAAAAAAAAAAAAAAAAAAAAAAAAAAAGCAAACCCCTACGAAGCAGAAGCAGAGCTAGTATGATACAGGTGTGTACTGTGTGATTTTGCAAATTGTATATATATATGAATATTTTTTTGTATGAGAAGTAACTGATTAGATTCTTCTAATAATCTGCTGCTTATGTATCTTGACATCTGTTTTTCTCCCCGTTCATATTCCAGAAACAAAAATGTAGCAAGGTAACCTTCGTTGATGATTGTCTTTATTCAGGGGAAGAGCATAATTTATTTCTCCCCCAAACCAGAAGAGCAGGAAAACCGAGCAATATTGTCCGCAACACTGACCAGAAGCAAGGGGAAGATTTCCAGACAAAGATAAATGTGAAAGTCTGTGCTTAAACAGAATTTTCTATAGCAGTTTCAAAGGGCCAGCAAAGTACATTCATCACCAGGAAACTCCAGGAGAACAGGCACTGCATTTTTATGAAGTGTTCAGAATAATTGAGTGTAACATTCAAGCTGAGCTGGTTTTGTATGTATCAGGTAGTACAAAAATGAAGCAGAATTAACTACATGTGGAAATGATAAATAACCAAGTCACAGGAGATTTTGAATTTTTATCTTTTATCTGGCCTTACTACATGTAGATATGATATACAACTCACATGACAACTTATTAGCACTGTTTGGACCCCTGCATCCATGCTACTCTTCTTTTACTTTAGCTTGCATGCAGCTGAAGGCATGATCATTAGCTTGGGAATGATCTGCCACTGATGGTCTGTGGTGGATGCCACGAGGTCTGTGATTAGAAAGTCCTAAATTGTGTACAGCCCCTAGCAGAGCTTACAAAGAGCTTGCAAAGAGCGAGTGCTGTGGTAGCAGAAAGCAATGGGCTAAGTGATCCTAGCCTATCTGCAACCAGGAACAAAACCACAACCCAAGAAAGAACATTAGATCTCAGACATCCTTTGGGAATGTGGAAAATGCAATCCAGTTACTTTACGTTATGACTAAGCATAACATAACTCAATTTTAATAGACACAGAGTTAAATTGAGGTGATGAGATATGTCCCTCTGTGCTTCTTGCTGAGTCAATGCTTTAAATGTGAGGTATGATATGCTAGAAAAGCTGTTTCCTTACTGCAGTGGGTCCCTTGCCAGTATTCTGAAGGAACCAATGGCGAGTGAACTGAAAGCATTCCCTTATTCTGGTGGTACAGTTTGTTCAGGGCAAAAATCCTTAGATGATAAGAGCTATGATTCAAGTGCAAAGAAAAATTGCATAATTTTACAGTCTTTCATGTTATTTAACATGGCACAGATGGAAGGAATGAAATGTCCTCTGAGATTTCCTTCTAATCTGTCCCTGATGTAATCCAGTATTAAATAGGTCATTCTTCTCAGTTTAATGCAACTGCAAAAAAAAAAAAAAAAAAAAAACAAACCAAAAAAACCCAAACTATTAAATAGGAAGGTCAAGCAGTGAATAAGTTAGTTGCAAATATATAAAGATAGCTTCTAAAAAAACATGTAGGAGGGAAAGAAAAAGTATTAAAAATAAAATTGTTTCTATTCTCTCCATGAGAAGGAGGTCCATTTAGGGGGATCAAAAGTCAGAATGTGACAAAAAGAAATGGCTGATTCTCTCAAAATCTAATTACCAGCAAAATGAGCAAACTATATCACTCAAATGTTATTTCAGTTAATGCATTACCCATCCAAATTGTGTAATGAATATAGAAAATATTTTGTAGTGATACAGATAAAAAATTATACATCCTCCCTCATCAGCAATTTTGAATATGTATATCTTTGCTCCAGTGCTGAAATCACCCTTCTACTCTGACTTCGCGCCTGAAAGTTGACAGTGTCAGTCATCTGCGAGGTTGCAGGATTTGGGGATGTGATCACACCTTACCAGTACCTTGAATTGAGTGCTAGGAGGAGTGGAGTGGCGTGCCTGTAGGTACAGCCCCTTTGGCATGGGCCCTTTCTCTCTTCAGTTGTATTGGAGCAGAGTTCCTCTACCCCATCAGCTGGCACTCAGCGTTGTTGGTGGGTTACATCTAGACTCCTGAGCATTTAACAAAAATTATAAACAGCATTATTTTGCTTTAAATATGCCCATGATATAAATCCACCTACTAGAGTTATAAGAAAAATTTCCTGTTGCAAATTAATATATAAATTCAGATTGCAACTATTACTACTAAAGTCAGTGACTGGATACTAGACTAAATGGATCATTTTCTCAATTAGGTATGACAGTTTTTATATTCTGGAGGTTTTATTTCAGGGATAAACCAATATTTTTCACTCTAATTTAATTTTTGGGGGGATTTTTTTTTCAAATGTGTCTCCTAGTGTCCATACAGTTCCCCAGTATATTTAAAAGGAGAAGAATTTAAAAAAAATGTGGTATGTGTATCATGAACACTAGAAAGAAAATAGTGTATATGAAAGTTTGCCACAATAGCATGAAGAACTTATTACATATGAATCAAATTTTCTTTATATGCTGACATTTCAGCAAGCATTTTAAATTTGTATAGTTATTCCATAATTTTAGCAAGCAAATTCAGGGAGGTAATTGCAACCAAACACTGTAAAATTGAATATCTTTGCTCTAATGTCAATATTGACTTCAGTCAGTACTTGGACTTCAGATTTTTTTTTTCTGTTGCAATATTCTATTTTTTCTTAGCTGCTTTGTTCTATACCAAAATGGATTTATTAACACACTCCTAGGGAAAAAGAAAAAATAAATCTCACTAAAAACTTCCCATTCCCTCTTAGTTTGTACCCATATAAGCAGGAAGAGCTTCTAAAAGGTAGATCTACATTCTCTAAAAATACTACACAGAAATGTATTGGTCAGGGCTGAACCAGCTAGCAAGGAAACACTAAAAACTGAATTCTGTAGCTAAGCCAGGCTTTCTTTTCCACCATCACAACAAAGTAGTAAGCCTTAGAAACTGGTTGGTAATGAACAAGTACTATTGTCAGCAATTATTTTTGTACTTACTTGCCATGTGCAGCCAAAAAGAGTCAGCAGTCCAGTGGCATGTTGGATGATTTTAAATTATCCAGGTAAGGCAATCTAAAGTCACAAGCTAGATGTAGTGTGGAATTTTCATTGTATGATACTCAGATTATAGAACTGGAGACACATAAGCCATCCAACATGTTATTGTACTGCTGAGTGTAAAGAAACAATACATGAAATGGAGTTTTAAATGCTACTGATATGTATTTCATACAATGAAGTAGAAATGAGTGGGAAATCACTGCAGCTGTGGTTTGAGATTCATGCATCCAAGGGAAAAGTTATGTCCCTTAATTATTAAGGGTATTAATAACGGCTGGAGGATGAACAGATTGAAAGCAGCCCTACTGAGAAGGACTTAGGGATTCTGGTGGATGAGAGGATGGACATGAGCCGAAAATGTGCACTCACATCCAGAGCAGCATGGCCAGCAGATCAAGGGAGGTGATTCTGCCCTTCTACTCCTCTCTGGTGAGACCCCACCTAGAGTGATGTGTCCAGATCTGGGCTCCCTGGCACAAAAAAGACATGGACATGTTGGAGGGAGTCCAGATGAGGGTTATGAAGATGATCAGAGGGCTGAAACACCTCTTCTGTGAAGTTGTAAGAGTTCAGGATATTTTGCCCAAAAAAAAGGCTTCTGGGAGATCTCATTGTGCTCTTCCAGCACCTAAAAGGCACCTACAAGAGCTGAGAGGGACTTGTTGCAAGGGTATCTAGTGATAAGACAAGACGGCATGGTTTTAATTTGAAAAAAATTAGATTAAGGTTTGGGATGAAATTCTTTATCAGGAGGGTGTTGAAACTCTGTGACAGTTTGCCTGGAGTGGTGATAGATGGGGCAGTCAAAGTTAGGCTGAATGGGGTTCTGAGCAACCTGATCTAATCAAAAATGTGCCTCCTCTTAGCAGGTTGTTTGAACTAGACAACTTTTAATGATCTCTTCTATCCCTAAATATTCCATGATTCCCTGAATCTGTTATTCTACTCTTTTCAGGTCTGCTCCTGGAGCAATATAACAATTTTCTGTTTCCAACTTTGCAAATAAAAGTATAATCAGGTGTTGCCACTTGTTTAGTGGCATTGAGTGTAATTCACTGAATAATTCTTTTTTTTTTCATGTTGTATGTAATTTTAATCCATAAAGAATCCTGTTGTTTAAAAGGTACCATAGAATAAAAGCGCCAATCAGCAAGAGCAAGAGAGTAAGAACTGGAGCTTTAGTTTAAACACAAATTACTGAACTGCAACACATGCCAAACTGACTGCTGACCTTCCTTAACTGAGGCTTTAATTAGAAGAACAAAGGAAGCAAACAAAGTACACGATTTGACATTCCATTTGAGATGGAGTATGGTACAGTGGTCATGTAAGTGAAATGAAAAAAAAATTAATAAGACTTCTAAACTTTGAGTATTTTCTTAGAGATAAGAATTGGTGCACTAAAATTTCATCAGATGAAAGGAGTAAGGCTGAGCTTTCCTAAAAAAAGTTACAGTGTGTATTTAAATATGCCTCTAATACACAGAAAACAAAGGAAAATTAAGAAATAAATAGTTCATTTTGTTTATGTATACATATAAATGGTAAAGCTTTTAATTGAATCACCTCATATAGAAACAATTCCACACTCCTCCTCCACCTTTTTCTATGAGTGACAAATAATTTTTTTTAATATATAAAGATTACTTCAAAATATATATTTAAGAAAAGGCATCAGCTTTTATGTGGTGCTTCTTAGAGATAAGTTCTTCACAAATATAGAGGAATTTGTCTTTAGAATATATCTATTAGATAGAATTAAACTCATTCATAGTACCTTTTTAATGATGTTTTGAAGAAAGGGGAAAAGCTGCTGCACAGCACAGCTGGGACAGAAGAGTGAGAATATGTGGGAGCAACAACTCTGCAGACACAGGTCAGTGAAGAAGGAGAGGGAGGAGGTGCTCCAAGTGCTGGAGCTGAAATTCTTCTGCACTCAGTGATGAAGATCTTGAGGCAGCTGTGCCCCTGCAGTCCATGGAGTTCCACAGGGGATCAGAGATCCACCTGCAGATCATGGAGTAGCAGATGGTGTCTTTCTGGATGTGTCCTTAAAGAAGATGTGACCCCATGAATAAGGTTCATGACAGAAACGGTGGCCCATGAAGAAAGCCAATGCTGGAGGAGGTTTTCTGGTAGGAGCTGTGTATCCACAGGTGATCCATGTTGGAGCAGTCTGTGAAGGATAAGAAAAGACACAATCTGGAGCCATTTGTGAAGAACTACAGCTTGCTGGAAGGACCCATGTTGGAGAATGAATGTCTTTAATGAAAGACTATCTCACATGGGTGGGATCCTATGCTGAAGCAGAGAAAGCACATAAGGAGAAAGACTGGTATAGAGAGACTTTGGCAAAGCATGCGCAAGCCCCATTCCCTATCCTCCTGTGATGTGAAGAGGTAGAGAATATGGGAGTCAAGTTGTTGCATTAACAGTATACAGATTTGTGAGAGAATAAAGCCCTCTGCATTACAGCTGGTCCTCGGAGATCAGAGGGGCTGGGCGCCTTAATTTGTGATTCTAGACAATTTAGCACTGTCAGCCTGGTTGAGTTCAATAAGAAATTGCACAATCAGAAAGAGAGCAGTTTACCAGCTCTATACACCATGTCTGGCCGTGTTCAATAAGAACTTACACAATCCATATTCACAAATAGCAGAGTTTATGGAAGCAACAGGGAGGTAGATTCAGGATTGCTGATGATAAATGCACTAACTACAGAGTCTTAATATGTGTCATGATAAAATGCATAGTAATAGAGATCTAATAATGAGGTGATAGATAAATAGATAGATGATAGACAGATAGACAGATAGACAGATAGACAGATAGATAGATTACCAAGTCTTCTCCAATGCAGTTGGAAGCACAAAGCTCACCTAAAAGTAACCCTTCAGGGAGGAAGAGAGAAAAAGTCTCTTGAGTGATCCTGAGCAATCAGAAGTTTCCCTCTCTCTCTTTTTGCCCCAACCCCCCTTCTATACTATGATTTTTGTCCCTTCCCAAAGGGGTGAAATAATCCCATGTTACAGATGGAGTTTTGGTGATTGCGGTCTTACACATAAGATGTGTTGTCTTTTTTCTTCATTTGCGTTCTGAGGAGTGTAAAAGTTAATATGCAAATAGGACAATGAGGGTCTCAGTTACTTTCAGTCAGAATTTAGAGTTGAAGAGGTGGAATAAACTCGTTGGTCTTCCTACATCCACTAAGGTGGCAGTAAAAGTTGTCTGACCTTTGTCAGATAGTTTTTCTGTGAACCTTTAACTCCTTACATGACCAGATTTATAACAAGGCTTGCTTTTCAGGGTGAAAGAGGAATAAGGCCAAATGCTGGTAGAGATGTGTGGGTGCTTTTCTTTGAGTTTCCACTTCCCACCAGACACTGTTCAACTGTTAGGACCTTGCTCAAGCCAGGGGACCAACTGATGCTCTTTTCAAACAGCCTTCACCAATTCTTCAAATTATTCACCAACTTAAAGCCCCTCTATAGAAAATCAGACAATTTACCATAAAAATTGAACTCAGGAAGACAGGGAGGGGGGAATGTGCAGCTTTTTAGGTTTGCTCTTATTTCTTATTATCCTACTTCAATTTGATGGTGAAATATTAAATTAATTTTTCCTTTTTGAGTCTGTGTTGCCCATGACAGTACGAAATATCTCTATTCTCATCTTGACCCACAAGCTTTTTGGTATACTTTCTGCTCCCTATCCAGCTAAGGAAGAGAAATTATAGAAAGCCTTTGTAGGCACCTAGTAGTCAATCCACCACAATTACGCCTAGAGAAACCTTCATGTTACAGAGAAAATATTGAAATAGAGTGATGATGAAAATCCTTGTTAACCTAGCTCCTGATTTACTATGGAGTTTTTTGTTTGACATTTTCTGTTTGTTTCTGAGCCTCAGCCTTCCAACATTGCAATATTTTCCAATTACACTTCTCATTCAAAGTGCATTTCAAATGCTTAGTGATTTTACTTGTGGGAACCCTGATTTTCAGTTTAAGCACTAGGGAATGAGAAATGCACAGTTAATGATCACCTGTGAAGAGTTATATTGAAATAATTTGTTCAGCATCACATTAAAAATCTACAGAGGAATCGAGGAAATAATTGAACATTCAGTGCTGACATTCAGATGCCTCAGCCATTTCTTTCTGAGTTGTATTCATTCACTTTGCAATTTCAACAAGAAAAGAGACTGGGTACTGATAGCACTTAGAGCTATGCTGCTTCAACAGTCTAAAATGGATTTTCATTTGTGTTGTCACAGTTTCTAATGTTTGTTTGGCAAGATTAACAATATAACTTTTTTTTTTTTTTCTTCTTAGAGGTTTAAAACTATTCCTACCAAAGAATAAACATATGATTATTTGAAATAATTTAGCTCCTCTACAATGGTTGCTTGCAGGGTTGGATCTTTGCAATCAGTACAAACACCAGCTGTAGTAAGTAAGACAATTGTAAGCAGCAATAGGTGGCTTTGTGTTAACTTTGTTAGTATGGTGAATGAATGCTAGAGGGAGGGAGTCTGTTCCTTGTGTAGCAGTATTTTTTGTTTGCTTTGCTTTGCTTTTATATATACCAACTCACTCACTGAAATTTGATACAATGAGTAATAGCCATACTTGACCCTATGGTAGAATCATCGACTCTGAGGAAGTCCTTTAGTTAAACACAAACCCAAAGAATGGTCTACATTGTTCTCATACCAAATTGCTCAGGAATTTGTCCAGAAATTAACAAAAGGCAAACTCTCCATTGTTTATAATTATTATTTTAAATGATTGCAGAATTATTTTTTATCATTGTGTATTAAACTTCTACTTCGAATCTGAGTGAAACAGCCTTCCTTTATTCCCCTCATGCTTCTGATTCAAAAGCAGGCAGAACTTTAATAATTCATAGCAACTTTCATTTTGTTGTTTTGTGCCCTCTCAGAGGTCAAAAAATTTGGAGAAAGTAAGAGTAGAAATCCTACTCATCCCCCCACAACCAAATCACAGAAGTAGTTGCTAGGGTTTTTATCTGATAATATGTGGCAATTTTGTAATGTTTATTATGTGAAGAATAGCTTTCAAGATATAAAACATTAGTAGAAATAGGGTTTTTTTTTAGCATATTTTGAGGCTTATTTCTGATCCCAATGTAACATGATGCTTACCAAAAGCTTTTTGTCCAAAACATAATGTAGTGTTTACTTATTTTTGTTTATTTTTTGAAAAAAAAACAAACAAAACAAAACTGTTCCAAATACTTATTAATATGGGAAAAAATAGCACTTTCTAAAACCTTTCTTACATTCACTTTTTTCTGATTGTCACTTCTAGTTAAAAATCCCAAACAAAAATGTGATAAGCAAAATGAATTCCGTTTGATTGTAGAAGTCTTACAGAAAGTGTCAGCCAACCTCAGCTGTAAGGGTTACTCAGCTTCTGGAAGTAGCACACAAGAAACATGAGACCATTCATACAGCTGCAGATTCAACAAAAGACTGTAAAAAAGATACAAAGGTGTCCTCCAATATTTAGTCATACCTCTGTTTAAATGAAAACACTTTTAGTAAAAGCATTTTGTAGAAAATGACATTTTTAACCTCTGCCATGAAGTTAGGAAGATATGTCGAATCTTTATCTTCTGTTATCAGGTACATTGATAAAACAAATATTTGTCTTCAAGAGAATATCCAGAATATCACATCTATTTAGATGATAAAGGCTCATTATCATTTATTCCTGAAGTATTTATTTTCTGTGTTTTTTTGAATTGTTCTCTAGAACTAGAACCAGCATTGCACATAGAAGCAGTTATCAAAAATTTCTCCAAGCTCTATATTCTCTTATCTACTCCAATTTCTGTACAATTCATACAATATATAGGTGCATTTCAATAACTCTGTAACACTGTCCTTTGCAAGCACAATATTCTTAATTTAAAAGTTAGGTGTTCGTTATGGTTGTTACTATGTACCCAGAAACAGATCAGCCGCAGGGGTTATTTTCAGTCCATAACAACTTCTCACTGACATTTCTTTCTTCTCTAATATTTCCCCTGCGCTAGCATGGCTCCTTCCATGGGCTGCCTTTACCTCACAAGGGTATCCAATTCTTTCATCAAGGAGTCAGACACAGGCTGTAGTGTAGGTATCTGCTCCAGTGTTATCTTCTCCAGAAGCTGAAGAACTTATGGTTCAGCACCTACAGCACCTCCTCCCATGCCTTCACTTTCTTTTCTGCAGGCTTGTTCCTAATGATTTTGCTTTTTTTCTCACTCATTTCTTGTAACATTTTGCCAGTTTGTAATTATGCTTTCCTGGCGGTGCCACCATCAGGACTTGGCATAGCCATGCTCTGAGGTAGGTGGGTTGTTGCCAGCTGGAATACTGTGTCTGGCACAGGGCAGCCTCAGCCATTCCTCACAGAGGCACTGCTGAAGGCTCTCTGCTACCAACACCTGGGCACCTACGCTCAGAACTACCACACAATACAGACATAATCGTTCTGGTGACCAAACCTGCCATAACCGAGAATCTGCCAAAAGAGGAACAGTGTCAGTAAGGAGGCAGAAATGGGTTTCATGCAATTACTGGTTCTTTCATGTCTTTAACATTTTTCAGAAATCAAAAATATATGCAATTAAATTTGAAGGATAAAAAACATTTTGAATATTATGTAGATAAGGTAACTGGCAATAGAAAGACAATATGGGGAACAAAAAATACATTCTGATAAATATATTGCTTTTTTTTTAATTTGGTGTCATTTGAGATGGTTACTTGAGGTAAGAATTGCAACTTAAAAAATACAGCTATGAATGTGCAAAAATCTGTTATAATTTGTTAGCTAACATTTCACAAATTTCATGCTGTATTTGAAGAATAAAGATCAACAGTTTAAAACAGAACATTACTTTCTAAATTTGTTTTATGATGATTTCTCCAGTTCTGAAATGTAGATTTCCAAATTACTCTTTCCACTTTAATAGGAATGTCTCTACAACTACTATTTTCTTTGCATTTTTTTATCATTACTTTTTCTTATAGAACAGAGGTGTCTGAAGTTGTTTTGAGAAATGCACTTAGTTGTAGGAAGTATGTTTGTTTCCTTAGTACTGAGTTATGTGTACAGAATACATTCCATCAGCTATATATAATTTAGGGAAGAATACATATATATGTTTAAAACTGGCCTTTTAAAGTCACTTCTGTTCAGAAATCCAATTGTTTCAGAGGCTGAAACAGCAAGCATTTCTTATAAAAATGATGAGGTTTGTTTTATCAGCAAGCCATATTAAACATCACCTTTTATAAATGTTGAAATGGATCAAAGTAGTCGACATCTGACCTTTCAAGAGATTGTTTAAACTTACAAGGCAGCATGGGAAATTACATTCTGGAAGGAATAAATAGAAGTTTCAGGACTGTCATCTGAATGGAATGAATAGTGCCACATGAACTGTTCTGAGTTGTATTCATCTAGTCAAATATGAACAACTATGATTCACATTTATACAGTTGAGTTAATCCTGTAGACTTCTTGCATAACAATAAAGAATATTAGGTGACACCTCCACTGGTGCTTAATCTAACTCCTGACTCCCTGGTCAGTTGGAACAGAGTGATTAATGTCAACTGTTTTTCAGGCCAGTCTCTCTAAAGCTGACTGAAGGCATCCACACTTTCGTGACTGTCATTCAGCTCCAGATTCTAGGCATACCGATTTAGGTTGATAAACAGAGTCAGTAAAGCTGCCATCAAGTAGATGGTTTGTGCCATTTGGGATTTCTCCTGATGTTCAGCTACCAGACAGGGCACAGATCTTCCTTTGGGCCTCTAGTAGATCTATTACCCTAGTACATAGCTCGAGCACCAATGGGAGATCTATGTCTTTTCTGAGCAGTAACTGAAGACCAGGCAAGATCCCCAGGGGAATATCACATGACATTAGCTTCCCACATAAGGGTAACAGTGAAATTAGATGTTATGTCCCGAAATGTATGTGACTATTATAAACCTTGTGACATATTTTCCAACCCTAAGTAGGCCCCCTGGATTCCATACAATATCTTAAATGACATTAGGTGCATATGTTTAGACAATTGAATCCCACACCAAATTGCCACTGATTCTAAAGATAACATAACTTTCAGGTAGAAACCTACATTAGACACCTATATTTTCTGTATTTCTAAGTTATTTCCATGCATATATTCTAAACATGGAAATTCAAGTAAGATTATTAAAATTCTGCAGGTGTGGTTATTGCATTTATAGATTTCACACTTATTAACACCCTTATCTTATGACACTTTTATTACAGGCCCTAAACATTTGCAAAGGGTTGAAAGAAGGAATGAAATAATACTTTCAGGACCCATCTGCTCATTGTGCATCAAGGTTTAAACTGATACATCCATGAAACACAATTCTAGTAGGAAAAAAACAATACTGAAAAAATGTGATTTCAGAATAAGAAAAAAACAATGGAAGTTTTCCGTAAGTAACAACTGTTACCAATACAGTAAAAGGTTAACTGCTTAATATTTTAAAAGTCATTGGAAGAGAATAATAGGCAACTCCTGCAGCAATTCAGACAACAGTGTTTTTAAAAATTATTATGCTGAGTTGTTCGGTTGTTCATTGGATCCTAGTTGTATGTGATTCTAATTTCACAGAATCACAGAATATGTTGAGTTGGAAGGAACCCCCAAGGATCATCAAGTCCAACTGCTGCCCCTGCACAACACCATCCCCAAGAGTCATGCCATGTGCCTGAGAGTATTGTCCAAACACCTCTTGAGCTCTGTCAGGCTTGGTGGCTCTTCCCTGGAGAATCTGTTCTAGTGTCCAAACCCTCTGGGTGAAGAACGTTTTCCTAATACCCAACTTAAACCTCTAGGTTGTATCAATCCCCTGACACAACTTCAGGCCATTACCTTGGGTCCTGTCACTGGTCACCAGGGAGATCAGTGTCTGCCCCTCCTCTTCTCCTCATGAGGAGGTTATAACTGCAATGTGGTCTCCACTCATTCTCCTCTTCTCCAGGCTGAACAGACCAAGTGACCTCAGCTGCTCCTCATACAGCTTCCCCTCAAGCCCCCTCACTATCTTTGTTGCCCTCCTTGGGACTCTCCCTAATAGTTTAATATTGTGTTCACCAAAACTGCACACAACACTTGACAAGAGTCTGAACCAGTGCAGGGCAAAGTGGGACAATCCCCTCCCTTCTTGATCATGAAGAAACACTGAACATACTTTTTTATTAAAACTTAACCCATAATTTACAAGGCACTATCAGCTTTATCCTGTAACTGCTGTCTCTTTAAATTCTTTGTTTCCTCCAGTATTAAAGCCCTCAGATCAAGGCTCTCACTGACAGTCCTTTAAATATTTGTTATTTATGCTATGCTATTACAAAACCCAAACACATACAGCTACATGCAAAACATGCACATAAGCACATACACAGTCTGTACAAGTTACTGTTGCTTGTGTGCTGTTGCGCAGCCCAAAGCAAGAAGCATATTACTGATTATATGATGAATAACTGAACCTCAAACTGACTTTATTTCAACTTCTTCTTTAAAAAGACAGTAGAAAGAGATGATGGACTGACACTTGTCTACCTTCTTACAATATTTCAGGCAGGTGTAAATTTACAGGCACAAGTTCTAGGTGCCTGTCTATGTGGTACTTCAGGCAATGACAATACACAATGTTAGATAAGTGAGTTTCCAAGAACAGTTAAGCCTTAGCATCAAAAGATCATGAAATAAGTATTCATTTTGCAAGTTCTTTTTGAAAAGCGTTATCTAAAAGTCAGAGAAAAAGCTGATGATAGTGATGAAAGGGGGGATAGTGATGAAAGCTATGCTCCACTGAATAAGAAAATTTGAAAGAGCTCCGTGGTATATAAAATGAAGAATGATATCCCAGGCATATTACAGAGGAAAAAAAATATATTTTGAAGTTTTGAAAGTGATTTCTGCTTTCTGTTTATCTGCAGAGACCTAATATTCTGTTTTGCTCATTACAGAGAGAACAAACCCTTTCAGTTAATGAGAAGACCCAGTCTTCCTGCTGACTACTTTGGTGACTTCAAGCAAGTCACTCAAATGTGTTTGTTTGATTTCTTTAACCTGCATGTAATCACGTCACCAAAACATACTTCATATTTTGCACAAAGTTGGTGTATGGTGACTGTATTAAGGAAAATGTCAGTGTTTTGTACTTATAAAGAATACACAGAAGTAGAAAGTGTGTAGACATAAAAAGATAGTTCTGAGATCTAAAGGTTCAAGGCTTTTGGCAGCAGATAATATTCATCTGTTTTTTATATTCAGCCTGGACTACCTTCTAGAGAAAAGTAATGAATTTCACATCTCTCTCTGCTTGAAAATAGAAAAAAAACGGATGAAAAATGAGGATGAAATTGAAATAATAGCTGGACATGCACACAATAAAATTCATATGCTTGAGCAGAAAAATTTTTTAACACAGCAAAGGAAGTTGATTGATTGACTCTTGATCATTCAAATAGGTAAGCAAATGACTTTTCCTTTCTTCCATATTTGACATAAGAAAATGCTATGCTTAGGAGTAAATACATTCACTTTAATTCATATGAAAGGTAAATATTATCTGGCAAGCTATCAGGACTTATTTTTCTTAATCTTGTGTACATATTGATTTTAAGTACAATTCTTTGATCTCAGTTTGAAGATCTTCAGAAATAAGAAACATTCAAGCAAGATCTTAAAGCTTTATCCATTCTAGTAGTTCTAAGTGGGCAGTAAAAGTGCTCTGAACTGTTCCTGGGCACTAAAGGCCACTCCATGATCCAGCCTGTTTCTATGCTAGCAAAGTGCCCTAGGCTTCCAAGCACTGCATACTGGGCAAGTACAGCTTCAGAGCTAAAGTATATCCAGGAAATACTAGGGCAAGTTCTACTTGAAATGCGTCAAATCTGTGCCAGGGAATATGCCAAAATTTTTGGTAAACACAGTCCAATGTATCCTGAATTTAATACTACATATTCACATGTTCTGGTTTTGTGAACTGGTTTTGTCTGAATTACCAATGACATCTTGGAAGTAGATACAAAACCAATATATTCTATTTCCCAATAATGCTATAAGAAATCATAATACCAACATATTTAAACTTCTATTTTCAAATATGATCAATATGAAGGATAACTAGAGAACATAACCCTGAAGCTGGATTCTAGAAGTCATGTCAATTTCATGCCAATAGCGTGTTTTCTCTTCTGACAAATCAGCTCACTGGGATTCTGTTTCTTTCTACAGTAGGCAGAAATATTGTCCAAGGATTGGAAGGTGCAATAGCAGGAGCTGAAAGTGACTTCCCTAAAACAGAAACAAAAAGAGATAGGGCAGATTAGAATCAGAACCAAAAATCCTGTCTGACAAAGTCTTTAATCATTATTAAAATTTCCAGACTCTTATTCAAGGGGCAGAGTTTGAATAAAAACATGTTTTTTAGATCTTTCTTAGCATTTATAGAAGTCCATGAACTAGGTAACAATGAAAGATTAGAAACATTCAGTGTTATGTTTTGTCTCACATTTTAAATATTTGTATCCTGTGTATAACTACAGTCCACTTGCCCATGAGATTTTTAACTTTGTCATTTAATTCCAGTTGTCAAACATAAACTGTCGGCAAGATCTACGAAACCTTGCAGATTCAAATTAACAACTACAACAATAATTTTTATAGTTAGTCTATAAGAGATTTTTGCTTAATTGTGTTCACCACAGAAAAAATGAGGAAGCAGAACTGAAACTCTTATTTAATAATTAAGTAAATGTAGCAAGATGTGTCTAGCTCTTTAGGAAGGAATTACTGTGGCATTGACTCTAGAAAATATGCTTCTTTCATTCATTATTTTTTATACATTAAACTGGCAAAACCAATTTTTTTTTAACAGCTTCCCTAAAAAAAATAAACATACAAACTTTGGAAGATCTGACAAGTTAGTTGGGTCTGCAGTCATCCCAGTATGTGAAAAAAATCCCAGTATGTGAAACAAGCAGTTTTTCCTACTTTCCTATAGCAGGCCTTACTTTGTTTAGTTTGGAATTCCTCTGAGAAGATACTGCTTATATTAGTCTAACTATATAATAAAAAGCAGACTGCCCAGTGTTCATGAGCAAACACCAGTCAATACTACAATTAAACAGAAGTTATGATTACAATTTGAAAAGGCATGTTCTCACCTAGTAAGAAAAGAGGTAAAACGCAATACTCCACAGCTTCCAGTTCCTGTGGATTAGCCTTGGCAGGAAACTAAGCCTCACACAGCTACTCACTCACTCCTCTGCAGTGGAACCTGGGAGGTAATCCCAAGGTAAAAGTGCAAAAACAGGTGGGTTGTGGTAAAGATGGTTTAATAGCAAAAGCAGCATATGCAAGCAATGCAATAAATATTATTGATTCACAACTTTGCCACTTCTAGGAAAACAGGACTCCATCATGTGTAAAAGTTACTTGGAAAGACAAATATCATAACTCGTCCCAAGCCTTTCCTCCTTCCTTCTCCAGCTTTTTTTTACCAAGTATGCTGGCGTATGATATAGATCATTCATTTGGTCACTTGGGGTCAGCTGTCTTTGCTCTGTTTCCTGACAAATTCCTAGAATCATAAAGGATTCACTCTCAGAAAAGTTTGGCTAGAAAGAGATCTTTAAACATAACCGAGGCCAATCCTTCTGCCATGGTCAGGGATATCTTTCACTGTAAGAAGCAATAATTTTGAGGAAGAAGATGAAATAAAGAGTGAGAAAACTACTTCAGGAAACAAATGTAATTATTACTTACTCTTAAATAAAATAACCTGTCAAGTGAAATGTCAGAGGGAGGGCTAACAATGTACTACTTCTGTCTTATCAGATACCGGATAAACAAGTGCTCCTGACAGAAAGGGAGAGGCTTCATCTGTGTTGTCATGTTAGTTCAAGATAACTGCATGTTAACATCAGTGTGGACTTAAGTCCATACATCTGTCTTTCTTCATACAGGAACTTCCTTTAAAGAAGGATGTCTGCCACCAAACCTGTGGGAGGATGGATTATGAGAGACTAGAGATAGTGCTGAAGGCAATCTCACCCCTGAGGAGTTGCAGCTGTACTAATTACCAAAGAGTAGGAACAGCCTTGCCTTTAATAGGTCATAGCTGGGTCCAATAAGGATGGGTGTTATAAAAGAGTGGGTTAGCTGGTTGAGGGGAGAGTTGGAGTCAGTTGGCAGTGCTGATGTGAGGTGCAAGGATCAGGTAGTTGTGCAAGGGCTAGTATGTGCTGCAGTGGATAGGAAGAAGTCAGCCAGCTGTGTTGAAGAAAGAGAAAAGGAGTCAATGTTGCGAGGAGCTGCCTGTGAGAACTCACAGAGAGAAGGTACAAAAGTTTTACAGTAAGATAATAAACTAACGGTGGCAGTTCCCATCCACCATTGACTGGTGCCAAGCACCAATGCTGACACAAACCTTGCTAACACTCTGTGGCAATGGTTCAATTACTGCAGGAAGAACATCTGAGTGTTACACAGAGTCATTTTACAGGAAAAAGGGAACACACCATATGTTGAAAGCTAAAACATGGAATACTAGACCAGTTAATGTTTTACCAATCCATATTATCTAAGGAAAACAAAGTAACAATAAAAATACAGAAGAAACTGTTACACACACTTCCACATGCTGATACATTATGAGTATCTACCACTATAATGCTGAAATTACACTTCCATCACCTGTTGGGAAATAGGGAAAGGTTGGTCTTGTTTACATAGTTGACTTTAGTTCTCACTATCCTTATCTATTTTAGTTAGAAATGGCACAAATTAATTTTCCTCAAGTCTGTTTTGCCCATGACAGTAATTGATAAGCAATCTCTTTGCTTTTATCTTAGCCCATGAGCTTTCTATCCTCTCCCCCTAAGGAAGAGGGGATGAGTGAGCAGCTGGGTGGAAACTTGGCTCTTAGCCCATCAAAACCTGCTTCCCTTGTGCACTCCTCTGAGTATCTACACCTCTTTTCTGGTGCTGAAATAACCCTTCCACACTCTGTCTAGGCCTAAAATTTGTCCCTGTCATTCATTCCCACAGATGCTGGGCTGCAGGATGTGAACATAGTTCACCAGTGCCTCAGGCCAGAAAGAGCAGGATACTCATAGCAAGTGTAGCCCTTTTGTCACAGGACCCCACTCAGGGCTCTGGGAATGTGTTTTTCTCCTGCCTTTCTCCCTTCCTCCTTGACACTACTCTTGTGGGGTCGTGCAGGTTAGGATGGCAAGTGCTCCTGCCCCACCTCCTTATAAAAAGGTCCTTTGCTCCCACTACTGCCCAAGGTTTGTCATGATGTTGTATTCAGACAGCCAGCTGTGCTCCTGAAGTCAACACCTGCTTCCCCCAGGAAGACAAGAGTTGCAGTAGGGAAGGAACAGGGCCAGAAGACAGTTGTACTCCTCTTATGACCCTCAAAGGCTCCAGATAAAAGCAGTTGAGATTGATTCTCCAAATCAAATTTTGTATAAGCTCAGCCTCAGTCTTCTGTGCAGAAGATTTCTGGAAACATCTCTTGCAGATGAGTATACATATATGAAAATACCAGGGAATTAGACATACATATGGTTAGATTATTTAGAAGATTGCTAAACAACGCCAGTCTCATAAAACTTGACTGATATTAGCATCACACTGTTTATTGTTATTCTTGCATGTTATCAGTCATTATGTTATCAGTGTATGTTATCAATACATTTTCAAAGCAGCCAGTTCCTAAGAATCCTATCCTGTTCTACCTATGAGTGTGCAATAGCATAGCTGCAGTTACTGATGGTCAGCCACCAAGGCTGAGCTGGCCAGCCTAGAGAGATCCTCATTGAGGCAGGATAGGATTGAGGCTGAAAAATTTCAGTACTTGACCATATATCAAAATATCATAATTTCTAACCAGGTTCTCTGAGACTCTACATATATAGAGGGTGAAATATTTAATATCTATTTTACTTATCTGAAGATTATTGATGTTTCACAAGATTACTAATTTTGCCAGTTATATGATGTTTGTATAAAGGTTATACAAAATTCCTGAAAACACAATACAAATTTAAGTGGCATGTAGGATAATACAGTGAGTGCAATGCACAGTTCAATGACAATTCCAATTTGATTCCCCTTCCTGGTATTTATAAAATGCTCATTATCACTATATTCCTGTTCCAGATCACCAGAAAGAAATACATCAATTGAAGCCAGCTCAAGACCATTGGTGTCTTTGAAATACTTTTGCTCGTTGTCTAGTTTTTGTCATCTCTATTGGGCTGAGACATATGTTTATTTCTTCTGTTCTATGTAGTCAGAAAGGTTCAGGGAAACCTTTATACCACCAGTTGATCGACTAAGCTGTTGATAGTAGTCTTCAAGTCTTTTGCTCTTTTCCTATGCTTAAAATGCACACCATGACAAGAGATGTCTGGTGTGAAGGTTTTACACATCTTACAGCACACCTCCTGAAAGGGCAATTTTCTGAATTTTTTTTTAAATTAATGTATTCATTTTCCACAGATAGGAAAAAAATGGGCATATAATTATGCCTGCAATAACTTTTAATATCATTTTAACACTTTTAATATTACTTTTTAGAAGATAAATTTTGTCAACAAGAAAATATGTAAAAAGTTAGAAAAATTTATTTTGAAAGTAATCCAAATAACCAGTCGATTAGCTAGTTATCTGTTCTACTCTTTCCTGGAAACTGGAATGATATCAATGGCTTCAGATACTTTTTTAGGAATTTCTTTGTTTAAAGTAGACTAATAATTTCATAAATGTTACTTCCCTTTCAGGCTATTAAGAGGATATTGCAATAGACCTTTAAAACGTGTACTTGAGGTGTCTTGTCTTCCTTTTCAAGTGTCCTCTCAAGGTGTGTTGCTAAGTATCTTTACTGGAAATATATACTGAGATTTATTTATGCTTGTTTATCCAGCAGTTCCAAACCACGTAAATACTGCAGGAATGTAAGTAACACTATAGAACTATAGAACTAAGCACAGTAAACAAATAGAAAGGTTTGACTATTGCTATATACCATATTTAGCTCATTCTCAGGAACTTTGAGAACTTGTTATCTAAAAAGTAAAATCATTATGTGATTTGTGAGATTTATTTGTGATACCTCATTTTATTGTGATGAATTTTTAAACACCTATATGCTGTGGTAGAAAAGAATCCACAGATACTTTACAAGAAGTCAATTTTGTAAATATAAAACTGGGAAAAGAAACAAAGAAGGGAATTATATTTTTTTATATATATATCAGATGCAATAATCTGAAAGGTTTTGTTGCTATCTGTTTTTTTTTCAGTAGTTACATTCCAAACAATAGATAATCTAATTCAAATTCCCGAAGACTGAAAAACCTGAAATCCTCCTTGATGATTAATCTTGAGATATGCATCAGCAACAACCCAGTTTTGTATCAAGCTAATTCAGACCTAC
The DNA here is from genome assembly GCF_026979565.1 of Vidua chalybeata. NCBI lineage: Eukaryota > Metazoa > Chordata > Aves > Passeriformes > Viduidae > Vidua > Vidua chalybeata. The sequence continues at coordinate 46,253,313 of NC_071531.1, read as the reverse complement.
CAGCTTCATCTCCCTTTTTCATTTGTGTGGTTGCTTTTATATGTGCTGGTACAGCTCTTGCACAAAGGTGGAATAATCTTAAACGAAAAACTTCCTTTTTAGGGTCTGTAATTGATGGCATACATGAATTTAAAGGTACCAAACATAAAGCAGAGAAAGAAAGGAAAAGAGAAAATTAAAGGGAAACCTCTCTCCAGTGCCCGGGTCAGAAGAACAATCGGGTCACCAGAGAAGAATCCTTTGGGCATCTTCTACAACACACTGAGTAGCTCTATTATAAATTTTCATTAGTCAAAGAGGAAAAAAATGGGTTATTCTATGAAACAACACAGCAGATATCTAAGCTTATAAGCCAAGAACCCTTTCTTCCAGCTTATTGCACTCCACTGACTAAAGACGGAAAATAAAGGAGTGATTTGGTTTTAAATACTGTTTGTTAGTGCCAAACTTTTGGCATTATGGCTACCCTGTCCAGTCTCACGGTAGTTTCCTGCAGAAGTATCTGCTAGCATCAGGCAGAGGTCTCAAATAACCTCTGCTATTTCAGGACTTCAGCTTTCTAAAAAAAGACACTTAACTTTGGTCTGCAGTTTTCATGGTGAGAAATACAATGTGGTTGCAAAATTAACGTTCATATATTATAATATCTTGTACTGAATACTTTTAATGAGAAAACCCTAATGTTATTTGCAAAACTAATTCAAACAGGCACCATCACGCTGATAGAAAACTGCTGAAGGTCAACCAACAAAGTTATTTTAAATTGCAGTGGCCAAGTAGGTGTAGCCAGGATTTGGGTTAGACCTAGTTTTATTTAGAAAATTTATTTCTGTTTTGGATGGATGAACAAATGCCACATTAATTAAATTTTCAGATAATATGAAATTGGAATGTATTGCAAATACCATTGTGGATAAAGAAATAATCTAGCAAGACCAAAAGAAGTTTGAATTATTGGCTGGAGATAAAATTATATTTGTTCTTGGGAAATATGCAAGCTGTACATCTGGGACATAACAATTCACAAAAATCATTTGAGGGATGGAGGGAATTTTTTGGCAATATAAACTAGGGTTGAAAAGAATAGAAAAACTCATGTGAACTTGAAGATACTGTAACAATAAAAAAAAAAAAGCAACACTGAAAGGCAGAAACATTATAATGGAAAAAAAAACTCAGATACACCTTGCTTTTTAGTACTAGAAATTAGGTTTTAGAACATTGAGAAGATTGTGACACTTTATAATGAAGAGTAGCTTGACAAACTGTAAATGTTTAGAAACTCAAATAAACCCAATTCATGGTTTGGAAGATCTAATGAGAATATTAAAGAATAAAAAGTCTGTCTATTATATATTAGTTACAGGAAATTGCTAATGAGAATAGCAATTTGAAATATTGTAAGGGTAAAAATACTGAAAACAAAGAGCTGTAAATAGAATAATTAGATGGTGTTTACTCAAAGAGAAATCAAGCTATTAAGGTAACCAACACATGGTAGATATATGTGTCTGTTTTTTAATTTTTCATATTTAGAGATACTTGCACAAATGGTTTTGTTGGTTTTGGCTTGGATAGAGTTAATTTTCTTCATAGTACCTGATATGGTGCCATGTTTTAAATTTGCACTGAAAATGGTGCTGATAACACAGGGATGCTTTAGTTACTGCTAAGCAGTGCTTCCACTGTTTTTCTGACTCTCATACCACCTCACCAGCCAGTTAACACATGGTGCACAAAAATCTGGGAGAAGACACAGCCAGTACAGCTGACCCCAAATGAATATCCCATACCATATAATATGCTCAGCATAGAAAGCAGGTGGAAGAAGAAGGAAGGAGGGGATGTTCAAAATGTTGACCTGTGTCTTCCCAAGTCACCTGAACTCATGGTGGAGCCCTGCTGTCCTGGGGACAGCCGAACACCTGCCTGCCCATGGGAAATGGTGAATGAATTCCTTGTTCTCCTTTGTTTGTGTGTGTGTTTTCTTGCTTTATCTATCAAGCCGTCATTGTCTCAACCCATGCGTTTGCTCACTTTTACTCTTCTGAGTCTCTCCCCCATTGCAACAATGGCAGGTGAGCAAATGGTTGTGCAATGCTTATTTCCAGCCAGCATTACACCACAACAGTTCCTCTGGTTAATGGTACATTTCACACAAGGGTTAATATTTAACACTGAATAGCATTTAATAATGTTGTTATTGGGATTTTTCAAAACTGGATTCTCCCATCTAAAAATTAACTAAGTAGATAAAGTTATTGGTATTTGTACCATTTGGATGGTTTAAACATTCTTGCATGTATACCAGTGCACACAGCATAGGTAACAAACAGGAAGAGCTGGAGGCCATGATGCAACAGCAGAACTATGATGTAGTTGCCATCACAGAAACGTGGTGGGATGACTCACATAGTTGGAGCACTGCACTGGATGGCTACAAGCTCTTCAGAAGAGACAGAAAAGGGAGAAGAGGTGGAGGGGTGGCCCTTTACATTAGGGGGGTTTTGGATGTCATAGGTATTGAAACTAATGATGATGAAGTTGAGTCCCTGTGGGTAAAAATTAAGGGGAAGGCCAACAAGGCTGACATCCTACTGGGAGTCTGCTATTGTCCACCCAACCAGGATGAAAAGGTGGACAACTTATTCTATAAGCAACTGAACAATGTTTCAGGATCATCAGCCCTTGTTCTTGTAGGTGACTTCAACCTACCAGACATCTGCTGGGAACTTAATACAGCAGAAAAACAGCAATCTAGAAAGTTTTTAGAGTGTGTGGAGGATAACTTTTTGTCACAACTGGTGGGCAAACCCACCAGGGTAGGGACTGTGTTAGACCTATTGTTCACAAATAGAGACGGACTGGTGAGTGTGTGGAGGTTGGAGGCCGCTTGGGGCACTGTTGCCTTCCGCGGAGAAGGCGGGCGACCTGGTTTCAAGACACAGCACGGCGACCCAGCCTCGCCCGGGTCACTCGGGCCACTGACATGCACAGACACCAATGTGGTGGATGGTCAAATGGCATTTATTATCTCATCTCGTGAGGTTAAATAGTCAAGGCGGTCTTACTACATCAAAAGGGGACCGGTGGGTCCGGCTAGGGTTAGTAAGGAGTGGAAAACTACTGGAGTTAGGAGGGGCTGCATGCTTCAGGGGTGATTGATTACTTATTACAGGATGAGGGGGGAAGGGTCTTGCTTTCCGTCACATCCCGAGATTTTCCGTTCGCCTGTCCCTATCTACCACATCTCCCCTCCCCTTTTTCACTAATGAATGAGGTAGTTATAAACATAGGCACTAAGGTGAGGTACAAAGTTATAATTTGATAAGGGAAAAGGGGTTTTGGTAAACCTGAGTAATCTTCGCAAGGGAAGTTTAGAAAACCTTTGCGATTGGCAGTGTTCTCGGTTTTTGGTTCACAGCATTTGTTGCTGGCCTATAAACAGGATGTTGTCCCGTTCTAGGTGAGCCTGAACAAATGAGACCAGCTTGTTTAGCAGGCATGGTCCGAATGTAAGGGCTAAAAGCAGTATCGCTAGCAGACCTATCAGGGTGGAAATTAGAGTGGTGAGCCATGGCGATTGATTGAACCAGGATTCGAACCAGCTCTGTTGGGTTTCCCTCTCTTTCTTTCTTTGAGCAGTCTATCTCAGAGTTCTGCCATGGAGTCTTTAACAACTCCTGTGTGGTCTGCGTAGAAGCAGCATTCCTCCTTCAAGGCGGCACACAGTCCTCCTTGTTGCATGAACAAGAGGTCCAGTCCTCGCCTGTTCTGTAAGACCACTTCCGAAAGCGAGGAGACTGATTTCTCTAGAAAGGAGATGGATTTCTCGATCCTCTGCAGGTCCTCATCGATGGTCATTTGCAGCTAAGCAAGCCCTTGGTGTCGGGTCGCGAGGGCTGAGACACCCGTGGCTGTGCCAGCTGCTCCCAGGCCGAGCAGCATTGCGATAGTCACTCCTGTTATTATTTCTCTTTTGTGAAGTCGGCCGGGTTCCTCAAAAAGGTGGTATACCTCTTCATCTGAGTGGTACAGGACCCTAGGAACAATTAGAACTTGGACACAGAAGTCGATAGCGTCATTGAACTTGGCAAGGAACATGCAAGGACTTACCCCAGATTTCTGACAAACCCACATCCCAGATGCGGATGGGACCGCCCACTTGTTGATCTTTCTGTTGGGCTTGACGACTTCGGTGCAGAAGTTGCCTTTCTGCTTTGCCAAGGCTGCATTGCCAAAGCATTTGCCCTGGCCTGTGACTTGACTCAGGGTGATTCCTCTACGGGGAGTGTCCCATCTGCACTGGTGGGGGGCATCGGCTGTGGAGTAACTGAAGGGGGTGTTTAGAGCAACTCCTTCGTAGAAAGGAGGTTTAACATCGTAGCAAAGCCAGCAGGAATTGGTTAGGTTTGGGCTGGATTCGTTCAAGGATAGAAAGGTAGCCTCTAGCATGCGGAAGATTGGGTCTGAGTCTGACTCGGCTAAGCGGCCTATTTGGAAGGCATCTGCATGGCCGGTCGGGATGTCAGTGTCCTTTGTGGGTAAGGTTTTGGGATGGGTTATGTTTCTCCCTTTCAGCACATCCTTAATAACCTTATTGGGTCCTACCGGTCGGGGTGCCAGTGGTTGGAGCCTGATAATTCGCACATTCACCCACTCTTTTGGCCCTTTGAGGACTACAGTCCACGTTCTGCCTGTGGCCCAACTAGGCCACAAAACCGTCATGTTATAGTCTGTGCACTTCCGATATTTGGGCTGTGTATAATGGTTGCTATAGACCCCTTTTGCAATGGCGGGCTTTTTACAGCCGGCAGGTGCCCAGGTGAACTGTAAAAATCTATCGGGCTCCTGCGGTTCCCACCCTTCTCCTGATGGTCTGGCATCTGTGACAATGGTTTCACAGCCCCCGTGTCCGCAATATCCCCACCCCGGGTAGTTACAGTACTTCTTCCCCGGGTTGGAGGCTGGACACCAGTAGGATAGGTACATGTACATGATGCGTGGGTGATGGGGTCGTATTTTTGGTCGTCCTGGAAACAGGTCGGCGATATGGAACACGAAGGATGGGGTGCCTGCCGTGGTGATTTCTTTGAATACCTTGTCACTTGAAAGATGTTGCATGACCCATCTGAATGGCTGATGGGGGTAATAGTCTGGGTTGGCTCGCCCTCCGGCGATGAGCCCTAATAGCAAGATCGCACAAAACCACCGTTGCTGTCTGGGTCTCACCAGTGTGGGACTCTTGGGTGCTGTCCGTCATTTTGGTGGTTCGTCGTTTTCCTCTGGAACCGGGGTGTACACGTTACGGGGACGCCCCACGAGCATGTCCTGTAAACAGAAACTCGCAATTCTCGTTAGTCTCATTCTGAAGGTCTGGCTTGATTGACTTAAGTGGGCACCACCTGATCTTGCCCTCTTTTTTAACCGCCGCATACCCTCGTCCTGTGAGCACCAGTCTCCAGCCCCGTTCCCATTCGCCCAGCTCGTTTTTGATTACGACCTGCGGGCCCTCCTCTAGTGTTTGGGTGACCCAGTGCTTTCGAACAGGACTGTCTGCCTCTTCTCCCCTAGGGAATTGATTCAGTGCTAGCAAAGCTGTTGCCAGTATACGCGCTTGGTCTCCTGGGGGAACGGAATTGGCAAAGCCCTCTGCCTTTGCCAATACTTCTAGCTTAGCTTTCAGGGTCTGGTTTGCTCGCTCAACAATGGCCTGCCCGGTGCTGTTATATGGGATACCTTGTACTAAGGTGATGCCCCATTTCGAGGCGAATTCTTGCACTGGTTTGGAGATGAAATTGGAACCGTTGTCAGTTTTAATTTGCTTGGGGATACCAAGCCATGCCATAGCTGTCAGCCAGTGCTGAATTGTGGCCTTAGAGTTAGCTTTGGGGTGCTGTGTGGCTACGATCGCTCTGCTGTAAGTGTCCACCATCACTGCAAGCCATGCTCGGGGCTTTAGCAGTTGACATAAGGTGAAGTCCGATTGCCAGATTTCTGAGGCCTTGAGACCTCTTGGGTTGACCCCACTGGTCCACAGGGGTGACTTCTGGCAGTGAGGGCAAGTGGCCACTACATGTTTTGCGTCCACTGTCGAGATCCCGCATCTCTTTGCCAGTGCTTTGGCTCTGATGTGGAGCAACTCGTGCAGTTGCCGAGCTTCCTGCAGTGTCCACACTCCCTTCGCTGCGGCGTCCGCTTTGTCATTGCCGGTCTGGAAGAAGCCTTTGACTGGGTTGTGGCTGTTGACGTGAATGACAGACACGGTGCCCCGTCGCGAGGAGAGCGCCTCTTCCAGCATTGAGGCCGCTGCTGACGTTGACATGCCTGGTCCTGACATGGCCAGGCAAAGCCTTGCCACGAATATAGAATCCGTTACGATGCTGAGGTGTTCATCTTGGAAGAGTCCGCACACCAAGACCACTGCTGCTGCTTCCAGTTGTTGCACTGACAGTGTGGGGTCACATGTTTTGACGCAATGCCATTGCTCTCCTGCCTGCCACACCGCCGCCGCAGTAGAGGTCATGGAGGAAGCGTCTGTGAAGACCGTTGGTCCCAGCTGCGGTTGGTCCATGACCTTTGGCGGCATGTCTATATCGACAATGGTCAGCAGTTGAGTCCAAGGCGGTCTGGTGGCGTAGGAGATTTCTCCTCCGAAGCCAGTGAGAGCAAGGGCCAGGTGCTCCGATATCACGGTTGACTCCGTGGTCGGCCGCTTGCGGAAGGGGAGGTGGATTCTTGTCGGCTCGGTTCCCAGGTGTCTCAGGGCGAGTCTCCTGCCTTTCATGATGAGGTTGGCGACGCATTCAACTCCCGGGGAAAATGCACGAGTTGGTCTTCCGAGGACCACCCATTGGATCGGCTGGGACTTTTCAGAAGGTCCTTGGGCCAGTGCTCCCACTCCTCCCTTCTGTGTGAAGTGGACATATAGATCGAGCGGCGCATCTGGGTTCCACCTGGCAAGCATGCCAGTAGACATCTGATGTTCGATGAAGTCGAGGGAGCTCGCTGCTTGCGGCGTCAGCTCCTTGGGGTCCCAGGGGTGCTTTCCTTTCAGGAGGTCATATAAGGGGTCCATGACCTCGGGGGAATCAGGATGATGTTGCGGAGCCACTGCAGAGATCCCACAAGGCGCTGCATGTCATGGAGCGTCTTGATGTCTCAGCGAACCTTCACCTTGGGGGGTGTCACGTAGGAGTTTGTGATCCCCACTCCCAGGAAGGTCACGCAGGGTCCTCTCTTGATCTTCGTGTTCGCGATCTCAAAGCCATTGGCCTGGAGAGTTTCCGTGATCGTGGTCACCAAGTGATCCACTCGGCTCGCTGATGGTGCGACGATGAGGATGTCGTCCATGTATTGAATGATGGTCGCAGTGGGGTAGGATTGTCGGACTGGCATCAGTGCTCTGTCCACGGTGATCTGGCATATGGTCAGGCTGTCCACGAGACCTTGCGGCAACACCTTCCATTGGAAGTGGAGGTTAGGTCGCTCGCCATTTGGGAACACGACGGAAAAGGCGAACCGTTCCTTGTCCTCAGTGTGCAGGGGTATTGAAAAGAAGTAGTCCTTGATGTCCAGCACTGCGCATGGCTGCCCTTTGGGGATGGCTGAGTTTGTGGGCAGCAGTGTCTGAACTGGACCTATGGGTTGGATTGTCCTGTTCACTTCCCTCAGGTCGTGGATGAGGCGATAACCCTCTCCAGACCTTTTGGGGATTACAAATACAGGGGTGTCCCACGGGCTGGTGGAGGGTTCTATGTGACCCTTCTGCAGCTCGCGGCTGACCAGTTCCAGCAAGGCTGCCATTTGAGGCTTTGACAGGGGCCACTGCTCGACCCATATGTGGTCTGATGATTTCCAAGTCAGTCTGATTGGCAGCGGTGGGTGTACGGCAGTGGCCCTCAGGATAAATTTGTGATCCTGACTCCTAACATAGCAAGGATATCCCTTCCTATCAAGGGTGGAGAGCTTTGTAGAATGTAGGGGTAGATTGCCACCGTCTGTTCCGGTCCCTTTTTCGTGTGGAGTGTTATAGCCACCAACTGGGTGCTTTTCCACGCCCGGGATGGCCCTCCCACTCCATCCACTGGGGGGACCTCTTTACATTGCCAATGCTGAGGCCAAAGCGCTTGGGGAAAAACCGAGCAGTCTGACCCCGTGTCCGCCCAGAACTGAAGCCCTATGACGTGGGGATCCTGACTGCCATAAAGGCGGCATGTCCCCCACACCATCAGGGGCTCCTTCCCTATTTTCATGGCCAGGGCCACCCAGGGGTCCCGCTCTGGGGCGTCCCCTGCTGGCCCTGTGGCACAGGCGCGGCTTATGGCGGTGGTGGATACGAAGGTGCCACTGGCGGTGCCGCAAAACTCTGCAATTGTGTCGCTGGTGGGGGTGCAAAGCTGGCTGCCTCCTGTGGGGGCATGGGGTATGAGGGCCCCCCGCCCCATTGGGGGTTGACATAAATGGGCTGCTTCGCATTCGTAGCGGGAGGAGGCTGAGTGCGGCCTGTGCGCCCCCCCCCCCCTTTTCCGTTTCCCTGGGGCCGGGACCTGCAGTCCTTAGCGAAGTGCCCCTTCTTCCCACAGCTCCAGCAGGGCCCTCTTGGGCGTGCTTGGGGTGGGGGCACCGCCGCGGACTGCCGTGCCGGCTGGGGACAGCTCACTGCGATGTGGCCTGCCTGACCACATTTGAAGCATGCCATTGCACTGGTTAGGGTGCGGACGGCTGCTTGAATGGGTGTCAGGTGCTTCTCTCTTACGACGTGTCTGATCATGTCGGCTAGGCTGGCTCCGGCTGGCAGGGAGCACAGGATGTCCTTGGTGACAGAGTTGCATTGCTGGCGCAGGCAGTCCGCCACCACAGGGCCCTTTGCCTCCGCAGGCAGGGTGGAGGAGTCTACTGCTGCCTGCAGGCAGTCTACAAACTGCATGAAGCTTTCGCTCTCTGCTTGTCTTATGGTGGACCACGGTGATGGCTTGGCCACAACCAGAGAGGCAGCCCGAATAGCCTCCCTAGCAGCTCGAGTGGTGACCCTAATTTCCTCGGCCTGCATCTGTGCGGCTTGTTGCTGAGGTGTAATCATCTCGTCATGTTTTCCCAGCAGCCTGGATAGGCTCGACCCGTGCAGTGGCTGCCCCGCCCCAGAAGCCTGGGCTAGCGCTTTTGTACAATTATCTTCCCATTCCTGCTTAAACACGATCATTCCCACACTGCCGAGTATCATGCGACCTATTTGTTTGATATCAAAGGGGAGCAAGTCGTCATTGACAAAAAGGCTGTCCACGAGGGTGGAGACCGTGGCTGAGTTGATCCCTTTCTCTGAGATCGCTTTGACAATTGCCTGTATGTCTTTGGGGTTTACCGGATTATATATCCTTTGTTGGTTCCCCTCTGGTCCGGTGGTTCGCACCGGGAAGGCTTGAACTGCAGCCGAGGGGGCCCATTCAGCACAGGCTATTTTTATTTTTCCCCAGTCGGTAAACTGGGCTGGTTCGCATTGTGACTGCCTTTCGATGTGGCTTAAGGCTTTATTCGTTTTTGTTTTAAACCGTGTTAGCTCCGCTCTTTCTGTTTCTGAGTCCCAGTCGGCTTCCATCAGCTCTCCCGAGCTGGTGGAGCTGCTGTCGCCGGACTCAGAGCTGGAAGTCGAATGCCAGCGCACTTCTGGGCTTTGGTGCCTTTTTGCGCGGCTCCGGCCCCGTCCCTCCCTTCGGGGTTGGTGCCGCTCCCGCCCCCTGGGCTTGCCCTGTCGCCCGCAGGGGGAGGTCTCTCCCTTAAATGGTAGCAGCGTTGAGCGTGGCTCCCGATTGGGCGTGCACTCTCTGCCGGTCTCCTCCTCCTCTTTTTCCCGCGGATGCGCATTAGCAAGAACCCGCGACTCTGGGCTCTTCCCACCGAGAGCATCCGCGCCCCGCCCATCCCCTCGGTCGCCGGCGCCCTGTCCGGCTGGGTATGCCAGCGGCGCCTCCTGCACCTCCTCCCGAGCCACGTTCTCCATGTCCCTGGCTTCCCTCGCCAGTTCCTCCCAAAAGGACTGCGCGCGCTGCTGCGCTCCCGGCGCCAAACCGCTGGTCGGCGGTAAAGGGACGGATGGGGAACCCGCGGGTTTTTCGGGAGGTTCCGCGGGGGGGTTTGGGCTCTGGCTTGGGGAGGGGGGGAACGCGCCTGGCCCCCCCGGATCCCCGCTCCAGGGCAAACCGCTTTCATGGGCGGTTTGCGTTGCCGCTCCTACCCCCAGCTTGGGTGTAGCTAATAAACATGTGCGTGCAGCGCTCCATGTTTCCTGTTCCTCTAGCGTCCTGCGTAGGGCTTGTTCAACTTTTCCCCACGCCTTGAGGCTTTTGCCGCTGCCTGAGGATTTAGTATCCTCGGCCAGCGCGGCTGTGCATTTCTCCCACACCTCCGGGTGTAATATTTCCACGGGACGTTCAATCGCCCCAAGCTCTAGGAGTCTCGCAATAGCGAGATAAAAATCCTTGAGCCTGCACTTAATTCCCCACTGTTTATAAACTGAACTCATGACCTTTGCGATGGCTTCCATGACAACTGCTGGTCCGGGGACGTCTCCCCTGCCGAGAGTCGGTCCCGCCGCTCCGGCCGCTGCTCTCGTCCAGGCGATACCCGCTACCCGAGAGAGTTTCTCCTTCCCAGGTTTCGGCACCACTTTGTCGCCTTCTGCTGAGAAGGCAGGCGACCTGGTTTCAAGACACAGCACGGCGACCCGGCCTCACCCGGGTCACTCGGGCCACTGACATGCACAGACACCAATGTGGTGGATGGTCAAATGGCATTTATTATCTCATCTCGTGAGGTTAAATAGTCAAGGCGGTCTTACTACATCAAAAGGGGACTGGTGGGTCCGGCTAGGGTTAGTAAGGAGTGGAAAACTACTGGAGTTAGGAGGGGCTGCATGCTTCAGGGGTGATTGATTACTTATTACAGGATGAGGGGGGAAGGGTCTTGCTTTCCGTCACATCCCGAGATTTTCCGTTCGCCTGTCCCTATCTACCACAGGGCACAGTGATCATGAAATTATAGAATTCTTGATAATTGGTGAAATAAGGAGGAATATCAATAAGATCTCTACACTGGACTTCCGGAGGGCAGACTTTGGCCTATTTAAGAGACTTATTCAGAGAGTTCCTTGGGAAACAGCCCTTGAGAACAAAGGAGTCCAGGAGAGATGGGTGTGCTTCAAAGCAGAAATATTGAGGGCACAAGAACAGACTGTTCCTGTGTGCCGAAAGATGAGTCGACAAGGCAAACGTCCAGTCTGGATGAGCAATGAGGTTTTGAAGGAACTTAGAAATAAAAAAAAAGATGTATCATCTTTTTAAGGAGGGACTGATTTCTCAAGAAGTATTTAAGGGAGCTGCTAGGGCATGTAGAAAAAAAATCAGGGAGGCCAAAGCTCAGTTTGAACTTAACTTGGCAACTTCTGTTAAAAACAATAAAAAAAGTTTTTACCAATATATTAATGGTAAAAGGAAAGGTATAACCAACCTCGGTTCCTTATTGGATGAGGCAGGCAACCTAGTAACTGAAGATGAGGAAAAAGCGGAAATGCTTAATGCCTTCTTCGCCTCAGTCTTTAGTGGTAAGACAGCTTGTCCTCAAGACAACTGTCCTCAGGGGTTGGTAGGTGGTGCCAGGGATCAGAATGGTCCTCTTGTTATCCAAGAGGAGGCAGTCAGAGAACTGCTGGGACACTTGGATATTTATAAATCAATGGGACCAGATGGGATCCACCCTAGGGTGATGAGGGAGTTGGCAGATGAGCTTGCAAAGCTGCTCTCCATCATTTATCAGGTGTCATGGCTCACTGGTGAGGTTCCAGATGATGGAAACTGGCCAATGTGACACCCGTTTACAAAAAAGGTAGGAAGGAAGATCCTGGTAATTACAGGCCAGTTAGCCTGACCTCAGTACCAGGTAAGATAATGGAACAGTTCATACTGAGTGCTATCACACAACACTTACAGGATAGCCAGAGTATCAGAGCTAGTCAGCATGGGTTTACAAAGGGTAGGTCATGTCTGACCAGCCTGGTCTTCTATGACCAGGTAACTCGTCTGGTGGATGCAGGAAAGGCTGTGGATATTGTCTATTTAGACTTCAGCAAGGCCTTTGATACTGTCTCCCATAGCATACTCCTGGAAAAGCTGGCAGCCCACGACTTGGACAGGAGCACTCTTCGCTGGGTTAGGAACTGGCTGGATGGCCGAACCCAGAGAGTGATGGTGAATGGTGTTGCATCCAGCTGGCGGCCAGTCAGCAGTGGTGTCCCTCAGGAGTCTGTACTGGGACCAGTTCTATTTAATATTTTTATAGACGACATGGATGAGGGCATTGAGTCCTTCATTAGTAAATTTGCAGACGACACTAAGCTGGGAGCTTGTGTTGATCTATTGGAAGGTAGGAGGGCTCTGCAGAGAAACTTAGATTGGTTGGATGGATGGGCAGAGTCCAACAGCATGAAGTTTAATAAGTCTAAGTGCTGAGTTCTACATTTTGGCCACAAAAATCCCCTACAGCATTACAAGCTGGGGACAGTGTGGCTGGACAGTGTTCAGGCGGAAAGGGACCTGGGGGTGCTGGTTGACAGCCGGTTGGATATGAGCCAGCAGTGTGCCTTAGTGGCCAAGAAGGCCAATGGCATCCTGGCCTGCATTAGGAATTGTGTGGCCAGCAGGAGCTGGGAGGTCATTCTTCCCCTGTACTCGGCACTGGTAAGACCACATCTTGAGTACTGTGTCCAGTTCTGTGCTCCTCAGTTTAGGAAGGATATTGAGATGCTTGAGCGCATCCAGAGGAGGGCAACGAGGCTGGTGAGGGGCTTGGAACACAAGCCCTATGAGGAACATTTGAAGGAGCTGGGGTTGTTTAGCCTGGAGAAGAGGAGGCTTAGAGGTGACCTTATTGCTCTCTACAACTTCCTGAAGGGAGGTTGTAGACAGGTGGGGGTCGGTCTCTTCCACCGGGCAGCAAATGACAGAACAAGAGGACACAGTCTCAAGCTATGTCAGGGAAGGTACAGGTTGGCTATTTGGAAGAAATTTTTCACTGAAAGAATAATAAAGTACTGGAATTGTCTTCCCAGGGAGGTGGTAGAATCACCATCTCTGGATGTGTTTAAAAAAAAGACTGGACATGGTACTTGGTGATATAGTCTAGTTGAGGTGTTAGAGCATAGGTTGGAATTGATGATCTTAGAGGTCTCTTCCAATCTCATTATTCTGTTATTCTGTGATTCTGCTCATGGCAAGCATAAGAGATAAAGCAATGATATTTTTTAAATGATATTTCTTCAGGACCTTTTTTCTTCCTACTCAGTTATTCTGACCACTGGTTAGAAGTCTCTATATGAAGAAACTTTGAATGGCTGAGGCAATACAGTGACCAATGTTTGGAATATCTTTATTCTGCCACTCCTGATTTTGAGCATTTCTACCCTGTCAGTTTAGGCCCAATCATTTGATTGTTACATCCTGGGATTAGGTTTTAGGGGTTCTTATTTGTGTCAGCTAGCCACAAATACCCGTGTACCCCCGTGCTTCCCCTGTGTCGTTCCCCCCCCACCCCCTGCAGTGTCTAGCCCCAGGCTACCTGCCATTGGGCTTTCCCCTCTGCCACTCCTGTGACCACTCCCCCGTCCGGCCCTGGCCACTCCCATGTCTGCTGCCCCATCCCCACGATCCCACTCAGCCCGAGGCTCGGTGTCCGCCCCTGCGGTGCCCTGGTTGGTCGCTGTCTTACGTCATCACCGTGGCACCCTCACGGATTGGGCAGGGGAGGCATCTGGCCTCCCTATCACATCCCCTATATCATCCCACTCCTTCCCGGGTCCCACCGCCATTTCCCCCATGTGGAGTGGGAAGAGCGGGTCACTACCCGCCCACTGCAGCTCTCCACAACAATAAAGCCTTCCTGCCTTCCTTGTGGTTGACCTGGACATTCCTTCCCTCTTTGCCTCAGACCCTCACGCCGGCGACAGAACCCGGCAGACCCTGACCGGCGTGCCAGCAGCAGCAGCATGTGGGAGAGAAGCGGCGGACCTGGGCGTCTGGGGGGAGGCGGCACCGAAGAGCGCTGGAGCTGTCCAGACCTGGGAGAAAGAGTGCGACGCTGCATTTGATAGAACTGCATATGTCCCCAAATATTTGTGTAAGTAATGGGGTTGGCAGACTCTCTGTATGTGATCTCTCTAGAGGTCTCCTCCTGTACTTCCTCTACATTGATATAGTTCATTGTGTGATGACTGTGAAATATTAGGACTTTCCTTACATTATATAGTAGTTTTTAATAATAAATTGTTTTAGCACCAACCTGTAATTTTCAGTTGATTATGTCTTTGTTTCACCTAACAACTTTATGGAAGATAGATTCAGAAAGAAAAGGGGGAAATCACTGTCCTTTCCCATTCTTTTTAACTCCAATTTCCTTAAAATCTTCAATTATGTAGAATTTGCATGTATTCCAAAAGTGTAGTTTTCTTGAAAGGAAAGTTGGAGTATCCCTAAAGGGTTCTCATTTATGTGACTCATGTTTCGCTATTCAGGTTTTCTCAGAAGACAGACAAGAGACAACCCATTCAGTGACACTGCAGGAACTAGGAGACCGAAAATAGAAAGTGGAGTGCTTATTCAGGAGAATTATCAAGGAGAAATGCTGCACAATTTAAGAAAGCTATTGCACCGGAACAGTTACTTTAATCCTTTAATCCACTTCCAGTAGATAAAGGGAAGTGATTATTTCCTTCTCTTTGATGCCTGAAGACTGCATATGTGGGGCTGTGTCCATTTGGGACTCCATGACACAAAAAGACACAATCAGGAGTTAGTGTAGCAGAAGCCATACAAGGAGAGGATGAGACAACCTGTTTTGTTCAGCTTTGAAAAGTGGAGGATACCACGGGGGTCTCACTGCTGCCTAAAAGCTCCAACAAGAGGTGATTAAAGTAAAACAAACAAAAAACAGATCCAGAATTTTCCAAGGAAGACAGTGGCTGAAAAATTATTTTGAAAAAGCACAGTGGGAAAAAAAATGAAATGGGAAATTCCGACTTGATATAAGGAAAAGATCTTTCATTGTATGAGTGATTGAACTCGGGAAGGGTCCTCTTGGTCATATTCTGGAAGATATTCTGAACCAGACAGGCCATGATTCTGAGTAACCTGCTTTGTGTAGGGCCTTGGAGTGTGCGACTTTTGAAGGTCCTTTTCAACTTGCCTACTTCTGTGCTTCTATTAAAAGATGAGCCTTTATACAGGTACAGAGAAAATTTGAAGGGAGGAAAATATGTTTACATCTTCAGATGAGATCAAAAGAATATACAGATTTCTCACAATGGAAGCTTTTCCATTATAGTACAAGCAAGTGTGTACAAAGGATTAATTCTTCCAGAGCGACTGAATAATGACTAAATGTAGATATTTCTATTTCCATTTTTGGTCATTAATTTAAACTAGATTAATCCTTGCTTGTATTATATCACAGTACCATATTGATTGAGAGATTGTGGATAAATTTTTCATCAGCCGAGTTCTCTCATCATAGGGAACTGGTTAAATAATAGCCCTCAAATGGAGCAAAACAGTAGTAACTGACCATACTCTCCAAAATCACATGGGGAGAAAGGATCATGAGAAAGAAGTAAATATAGATCTAGTTTTGCAAATAAAAAAAAAATCACTAAATCAAAATTATAAGTGTACATTGAATTTTGACTTGAGTTCTAGTGAGGGTATATTCTTAGCATGTAACTACTAAGCCCGTAATTTGCTTTGGGCTTAGCAGACCTTCTAAAACAATTTTTTTCCTATACTATTAGATACCACAAATTCATTTATCTATTTCCTAAATACACTTCCATATCTGTTGGGCATATACTTTTTTATTTCTCATCACATCAAATTCTACTGTTTAATGTAAGACAATTGTTTCCAAGAATGTGTCATGTATATTTTTAAACTTGAAATAGCAAATTTTCAATATCATCTATTTGGACACCATGTATGTGTGGTATGAATATATTTAAGGGTCAATTTGACAACAATATGATTTTTTTTAACGCATCTCTATAGTTGGATTTAATACTGGATTTTGAAGCTTCAATCAATTTGAGAAAAAACCTCAACTTTTAAGTTTCTTTTTTTATGGTTTTCACAAAAGACAATGAAAGGAAGACAAGCCTACAGTCTTTATCCTTCATTATAGGCAAACAACAATCTGTAAACTGACTTTGCAATGACCCTACATTCAGCAAAATAGCGTGCTGACTATTCAAGGGTAAGTTTAGAAATGGCCTTTGTCTTGTCTAGGTTCAGTGGAGTATGCGCTGAACATCATAAACTTCACTTGTTAGTTCTACATCACAAAACAGATACTTAAAAATCAAAGGAAATCTTTGAAATATAATCTGTAAATAGCAAGTCTTTGAACTGGAAGATATAAAGTTTTATTGCTGTGCTACTTTTGCCTTCCTGATCAATCTCCCCATGTACAGGAATTGGGAGGCATTGTTGATACCCTCCCTTTGTGGCTGTTTCCAATGGCTTTTTACTTGATTACTCACAACCTCTGTTTTAAGTTTTTTTTTTTTTTTAAATATCTGTCCTAATACATAAACAAAATAATGAATTGAACCAACAATTTTGCAATCTAATAATCCAAATTTTGCATTCTGCATATGGCTGATTTCCTTGTCAGTTGATTCACTGAGTGATGCAAGTATTTTTATAAGAAATGCCATTTTCTTCACATTCAACAAAATGGACAACGGGATTTGAAGAAATAGAAGATTTATTCATAAAATAATTTGTAAAACATATCTTGTATGTGTATTCTCCACATTCAGCTCAATACAATGAAGGAAAAAAAAACCACAGAGTATGTATTATTGAAGAATAAATGATTTGGGAAAAAAAAAACAAAATTAGTTTGTCATATCCATGTGCAAATAATGTCATCAAAAGTTTATAAATTCAACTAAAACTAAATTTAACTAAAACTGACTGAATTTTTAGACCAATAATAAAATTCCAACCTTAGTAAACAACCACCTCACTAGAGAAGTGTAAAGACAATTTCAAGAAGACACTAAATTAGATCATTTGTAACTCATTAAGTAGCAAACTGCTATACCCCCTGTTGGTTGCTGTTAGGGATGAAAAGAGATGAAACAGCAAAATTGTTGTTTCAGGTGTTAAATATCATTTACATGTTCCAAGCATCTAGTGTACATGTGTCCATTTATTTTAGTAGTATCACTTTTTCGCTGAAGCCTAATTAACAGATCTTTGGAATAAGAGAGCTCAATACCAGCAGTGTGTTGTTTTATTATCTCAATTTGCAATGTAATTGCAATTCAAGTTAAAATATATACAGAAAATCTTGTTATGTGGATACAAGAGCAAAAGGTATTCACCTGTCTACAGTAGGGCTCTTTTCATTTGGAAAGATGGCTTAATCAGACAACATTCAATAAAGGTAATGCTGCCTTTTCTGAATTTGTAAATACCAATAAACACATTTTTATTGAATGAAGAAAAGGTAACTTTTACCTACTGTACTTTGAACTGCAGAGCAGTCAATAACTAGGTCTTCCACGTGAAGATGTGAACAAGAGGTCATAAATTATCACATAGAACTGTCAGGCCTTCTCTTTCTAACATTCTGTAAGTTGTAACTCTCTTTCAAGTAGAAATAACAGTAAGTTAGCTATACCTTAGTGGAAGGACATAAGCACTATATTTCCAGTCTATAAGTTACTGGAACTCAGATAATATCTCTTAGAATTAATACAGGTGACTGTCTTAGGTGCCTCATCAAAAAATTACACACTTGGCACACATATGTGTGTCATTGCAATTTGTATGATTACCCTGTGGTATCAACTAAGAAGTTTTATTGGCTCTGAAGATCTGCAGAGATACAGCCACTGTATAAAACAGATATCTAAGGGTTTTTACATACTACAAGCTTGATCCAATCTGGAAAGTTAAATACTTGTCTCTAAAATATTATTTACTTTAGTTGTTGTCATATTGTCAACAAATGAAGTTGTGTAACCTCCTTTGAAACTAAGAAATTAAAATTTCCTGGTTAAATATTAGAGCTAGGTACCTCCAATACCAATTCTGAAATTAGCTGTGTGACACGGAAGCTTGAAAGATCATTAAGATGATTTTTATTCAGTTTACCTGACATAGATCAATACCAAAGACCTAGGACAGATGTTCCTAAGAAGTCCTGTGCAATTAGACACACAGGAAATCTCATACTATAAAGGAAATAAATATATATTCTTGAATGCCAGTGAGGTTAATCAGTCATGGGAAAAACACAGACAAGATTGCTGTCTTGATCTTAGTTTGATTTTAAACACCTAACACAGAACATGAACCATGTGTTATTGAAAAAATTGCATTCCTTCTCATAAGGAAAAAGATCTGGATTAGGAAGCCTTGGCTTTTGGCTCTCCCATAAGTCTGTGTAAAGACAAGTGTATCTAACCTTCCCTGGAATAAATTAATTTAATTTTATCTCTACTATAAATTGATGAAACATAAATATTTTGAGTTTAAAATGTATTCTTGTACTATATAATGACTTGTAATTTGGACTTGCTACAAAATAATTTGTTCAGAATGTCATCACAGTAAACAGCACGCATAACATAATGCAAATAATCATATGCTTAAGCATTCTTTCTAAAAAAGATTCTCTATGGTGTTCACTTTCACCTTATTGTTCTACTGAACTCAAGCTGGGTTTTTGTGTATGTTCTTGCTGCTGGAGAAAACACTAGTTCAGTTTTGAATAATGCTTTGGGTTTCAGGGTATTTATGTTGTAGCTAATTTATGTTTTTTTTGATTCTAAAAAAATACTAATAGCTTTATGAATTTTCAAATTTGAAGAAAGAAAATAGGAAAAATCACATTCTTAACAATGCTGGTGGGTTTTATTTGTTTGTTTCCCTGCTGGCTTTCTTATGTGTACTGGTTTTGGCTGGGATAGAGTTAGTTTCCTTCACAGAAGCTGGTATGGGTCCATGTTCAGCGTTGCTGCTGAAAAGTGTGTTGGTAGCACAGGGATGATTTAGTTACTTCTGAGCAGTGCTTACACAGAGTCAAGGCCTTTTCTTCTTCAGACTCCATCCCAGCAACAGGCAGACTGGAGGTGCAGGGCAAGGGGATGCAACCAGGACAGCTGACCACGAGAGAACCAAGGGATTTTCCACACCATACAGTGTCCTCCTCTGTAAATAAATCTGTGTGGAGAAAAAGGAAAGGAAGGACATTTGTCATCCCAAATAACTATTACACATGATGGAGCCCTGCTGTCCTGGAGATGGCTGAACACCTGCCTGCCCATGGGAAGCCGTGAATGAATTCTTTGTTTTGCTTTGCTTGTGTTCAAAGCTATTGCTTTTCCTATTAAAATGTCTCTAACTCAGCCCATGAGTTTTCTCCCTTTTGCACTTCTGATTCTTTTCAGTATTGCAACAGGGCAGGAAGTGACTGGGCAGGTGTGTGGTGTTCAGCTTCTGTATAGGGTTAAACCACAAAAAAAATTTGTTTGGTTTATTTTTTACTGGAGTCTTTCTGTCTTGTATTCTGCTGTAAAAATATGCTTAAAACCAACGAGTAAATTTAAGCCACTTTGTGTAGATGACACAAATCTGGATTTAGCTTTTAGCTAATCAAACCAGAGAATAATGTAAATGACTTTGAAAGAGCCAAAGAAAACCTGCTTGCTAATCAGCATGATGAGAAATAACATCTTCTACTGACTAGTACAAAGTAGCATCCATTGAAAGAGTAATTAAGTTTTATGTCTGATTTTAAGACTAAAACAGCTAAAAAAGAAAAAAAAAACAGTGTATTTAAAAAGTTTTATCCTTTAAAGGTTGAAATAAAACAAGAATAAGAATTGAGTTAAATCTGTTTTGACCTCTATAGTGTAAATTTTGTTCTCTGCAGTGAAACCATTATGTTTTTATTGGAAAAATAAGCACCATAGGTTGGAATAGGCAACAGTAAAATTCATTATGTTTTTTGTGACCTAAAGTAAGTTACTATAAACAGGGTGATTTTTCATGTCCTAGATAGCATAGGAGTCATGATATTTTGAGAGAGGGAATAAATGAGAATTTTATTTTCTACTTAAAGTATTAAAAAAAAATCAGAATATGTATCTGAATATCTTATTTTGAAAAGTCTTGAAGCAGGACAAAAATTAAGACCAAATACTCATAAATCTTTAGATGATACTGTATTATAATAGTTCTATGTGTTTTATTATTATTTGAAGCCTAGTTTGAGACCTTACGTACTTAGGGCTGGCAACAGATAAAAACACTTCTGAATTTGATTCAATGTTTAAATAGGTCTAAAAGAAGAACCCTTTTTCTCCTTATCAGATGACCTTTAAATTTATGTTTTTAAAGTATCTATTTCATCCTGCAGTGAACAGTATATTAACACAAATTTTGAATGATCAAAGTTATATTTTACTGTGTAATTTAGTTATAGCTAGAGGGTGAATGGTCTGTGATGAAGGTTAGAATACCCATTATTCTAATACCCCTTGGAGAGAAAAGAGGGGGAAAGTGGCCAAAGTATGACCTAATTTATCAGCTAAAAGTTCTAACTTCACTGATATATTGATTACAATGTTTCTCTACAGAACAGGATAAATTGTGTAAGAGGCATGAAATATTTGAATATTAGAGGAAATATCCTTTGCTTTCATGAGAAATGTGTAGTTTTCTTAAATATCTGTGCTTGCATTGACATTATACTGTGAAATGTAAGTCTTCTAATAATAATTTTTAGGGAACTACCACAATTTCTCTTTGGAAAATAATTTAATATACTGCCTTAATCTTTCCTCCTAAGCCATACTCTCCTTCTAAAAGTTTATACATACAGATGTTCTGTGTGTGAAGGATGGTCTTTATAGCTCCAATGATATGAACTTTCTAGTGAGCCTAGTACATATTTTTGGTTCAATCTGAAGATCAGTAAGAGAAGATTTTGGAATAATCTAAGATCTGATGTGTCACTTAAATTATCATAGGTACCAATTAAATTAACAATTTAAAATAATTGTTTAAAATATTTCAAGATTACTGTGATCTTAAGAATTTTGGAAGTTGTTAAAGGAAAACAAAATGAAATTTTACTTCATTGGCTTCATTGGTACAAAGAAATTAATAGCTGATATCTGCTATTGTAGGATTAAAAGTTATAGAGATAGGTTCTGTAAACAGATACACTTATGAATATGTATAATAAAAGTGATTTTTTTTTTCTTTAGGTACTACTAAAAAGTAAAAATCACAGAGAAAGGACAATTATGAAGTTACTATTTTAATATTTAGGGTTTAATAGCTTGTAGTATGTACTTGCCACAGTCATTTAAAATTAATCAAAGTCATAACTCAGGGATTTTGATATTTCTATGTTTAGACTTATTAGAGATCATGCCAGATCAGCAGCCCATGAGAGGTGAGGCTGCTGTTTCTTTATGTCTCCAGGTCCAACCAGGTGAGCCTGAAGATGTATTACCAGCATGTACCTGCAGAATGAATGTAAATATAACATATATACATAAAATCTTATACACATAAAAACATGTACACTGTCTTCCACACAACTCACAGACTGATGTCCAGAGTACTTATCTAGGAAAGAGTAAGAAAGAAGGCAACATCTGGAATTCCAGGTCCAGGCTCTGAGGTCTCTAGTACAAGTACTACGTAGACATGCTAACAAGAAGTTTAATAAAGGACTATGGGGATGATTAAGGAATTGGAGCATTTGTCATATGAGGAAAGTCTGGGAGCTGTAAGTGCTCAGCCTGGAAAAAATAAATTTTCAGAAAGGTCTTACCAATGTGTATAAATATTGGTGTGTGTGTGTGTAAGGAAGATGAACCAAGGTTCTTCTCTGAGTCCTTTCCCATCTTAATGATTCCGTGTTGATGTGATTTTAATAATAATTCATCTTAGAATGGATTATATATTTCACTTCACCATTTTCAGAGCATGCAATTCCAATATCTAGTCAATTTTTTTTTCCCCAGAAAAATTCAGTCTTCCACAGGGAATTTAGCTTGCAAGACTTTTAAGTGTCTTTAGTTGCTTGATCACATTCAGTCTGAAACCTACATTTAGAGGTTGAGGTCTGCTTTGAGCCAATTATCTCAACTTCTCTCACAATTAGTAGAGACTATGTTGAGATCTAGTGTCCCATAAATAAGTTTCTGGTGAGTTTTTTTTCCATTTTCTTAGTGTGTTCCTCCTGATCTCCAACAATCAGTTCAGAAAGGTATGTATTTTCCACAGCTCCTGTTTTTAAACTATTAGATATATATTGAACTATAATAAAATAATTATAAATTTTTTACAAATTAAATCAAAACTAAATAATATTATAAATATTATTAGGCAGTCTTTCTTTGTGGAAGGAGAGGAGCAAAAGTATAAAATAAATAAATGTGGTAAGGTATTTGAACACATTATCAATCAAATAAATCCTGTGAGTTGCACAGCAATATTAACAAATGACAAAGCTAAATTTATTAACTAAGAAAACCTAATTTAATTAAGAGAAAGTATAATAAATATTTCTATTTTGTATTTTTAGAGAAGGATGTTATACAAAGGGATGATTGAGTATTTTCCCCTGTATCAGCAGCTAAAAATATTATATTTGTAGCCAAATCAGTTTCTTGAAAACTTGGATCCTGAAAGCTGTACTTTACAAATCTTTAAAACTAATAGCTAATTACATACTACAGAAGTTCTCTCTTTTAAAAAATAGTTTTTTTTGGCAGTATGCTAATATTCCAAAAGGGAAAGAAGATGAAATAGAGGTGTGTTTTTAATTTTCTATATCCTCCTGGAAAGAGACCAAAAGAGAAGATGATTTAATAGAATACATAGCACTAAATGAATATTTAAGTCTTTGTAGAACTAGTGTAATGATACCTTGGGGGCAATAGCACTTATAAGCATCTAGGGAAAAGAAAACAGTTCCATTTTTCCTTCGTACATTTGCTTGGACGTTCTAATAATAATTTTTGTGAACATGATAAATTAAGACTGCCCAGTTACATTTTCAAAGGGCTATTTCAAAGGTAAGAATACAGCCATTTTTCTTATTTAGTTTATTTAAGTTATCAGCAAAAAGGAGTCGGAATTTGAAATGGCCCAGCACTATTTTATTGCATTTTTAGTCCTTATATTAATATGATTAAGTTCACCTGTGTCTACTTCTTGTGCTGCAGTTTACTTCATTGTGTATTGACATTCCTAGGATTTGAATGGTTTCCTGAGGACCTGGAAGATATCCTGTAGATTTTTACATAATATTAACCTCTATTTGCTTTACTTGCTATATTTTTAATGTTTTATGACTTTGTTGCTGAGCTCAGATTATTCTAATCACACCTTGAATAGCTCTTTGAAGTCTTTTATTTGTTTTTGTTGATTCCATTTGGAGGAATAATTAGTGGCTTTTACTGTTCTCGAGAACCAGGAGGCTCAGCATGATCATTAGAAAGGAACCTATTGTTTACAAACATGACATTAGGCATCAGCTGAGATAATAAATCTTTTGATAACCAAGAGCAATAAAATCACAGAATCACAGAGTTTTTGAAATTGGAATGGGCTATTTTTGATCTTCTACTCTTGTTCAAGCAGGGTCTGGCAGATCTTGTTTTTTATGGTTTTATCCAGTCATGTTTTGAATATCTCCGGTATCTCTTCTGGGCTCCCTCTGTTTGCTACCCCCAGAGTAATTTTTTTTCACTGGACAACACTGAAAAGCGCCTGGTTCCCTCATTTTTCTTCCCTTCCATCAGGTATATTTGAGTCAAAGTAGAAAAATAGTCACTTTCAGAGTGTAGATGGTCTCGTTTAGCACATATCTGACATAGATTAGTTACCTCTTAACTTCCTGAACAAAAAAGGTGTCCAGGTCAAAGGTAGGTTTCTATATTTTAGCTGTCTAAAGTTAAATGAGACAACCCCTCTGTAGCCTATCAATACTTCAATTAAATGCATACTTATTCCAATTATAAACTCATAGCTAAACTTTTTCAGCAGTGCAAACACTGTCACTCCCAACAGTATAATTGCGAAGTAAATGTAAGTATAAGTTCACATTATATTATATTACATTATATTACGAGAAAATATATACCCTGTGTAGACAGACTTTACTATGTAAGTATCAGTAAGGAGAAAGTTGCTCTTAAGGACACAAGCTTAGCAGACCAAAGGGAAATAATCTAGAAGTCAGTCAGTACAGCAGGAGAGTTTACATACTTTAATCCAAACTGGAATACTTGTAGAATCAAAGATCCATTTGAAAGAGAATTTCATTCAAAGAGAGTAGACATTATATCTGTGAAAACTGTCTTACAGGTCAGCACCTTTTGGTGTGTGATAACCAAAGAAATACTTGTCACATAAGTGACTTTCTTGCTGTTTCTGATGAGATAGCTTTCCAAAAGAAATGGTATGACATATTGTAGAGCAATAGTTCTGACATTAGCTTAAACCTTTAGGCTCGGTAATTATAAATTTATAATTTATAAATCATATATTTATAAATTATATATATATAATATAAATTAATATTATATATATATATATTTATAAATGTTGGCCTGAAAGTCAAATTCTGATCATTTCATTGATGTATCATAGAGACATTTCTAAAAATTTGCACAACTATCGGCAAGTAATTTTCATATGAAAGCAGAAACCTATATTGTTTATGAGGTAAATGTATATAAAATGGCAGCTACATAACAGTTGTAATAACAAACATCTTTCTTAAGAGCAGTAGTTCTGCCTAGGTCTTACTTCAGCTCCCATATTCTTTATTTTTCCTTTTTATATTCTAATCTGTAGAGTGAGATTAGAGATTTCATTTTTTGAGACTGAGGACATGGTGGTTTATTTCTCTGTTCACAATACTTCCTTTAAATTATTTGTGTCCATTCTGGAAAAAAACTTCTGTTTTCTGTTTTTCTATTTCCTTCAATTGTCAATTGTAATACACTAAAGGCCACAACAATTGCCTATTCTTTCTCATTTGTTTTGTCATGTCTGGATGTCTCTGTGGGCCAGCCAAACATCTCAAAAAAATAAATGCATAATTGCATTTCACATATCGCAGTCATTCCTGTTGCGAATTAAATAATGCACTTCACTTGTAAGAGAGAAATTGTAGTATGTTTATTGCTGTAAACCAGCCTTTAAGAAAGTTTTTTAATAAATAAGACAGTAGTTTAAGAAGATTTCATGGCAAGGTGCAAGGTGCACTTGATTATTTACTGCACAGAGGACAGGGTAAGTCAGACAATTTGGAGGCCTTCCCTTTGGGTCACAAAGTTCAGAGATGACACCCTAGCTTTCCTCAGATGAGTCTGGATGCACCTGAATTCAGTCCTAGTCCCAGACTTAGACAAATGTTTATGTCTCAGTGATTATATGTGCACATTGAATCTAAGATATAACCTTATCAAAGCTACAAAGTTCAGCAAGCTATTAGTGCCTTATGGAGGATCTGTTGAAGCAAGACATTTCTCAGGATTGAGGAGAAAGGAATCTCTGTGGCAGGCATAAACTTGACAAATGTCCATATTCGGAGTAAGATCCTGTGATGCAGTCTCTGCCATGTGGGATTGCTCAAAGGGTTCTTGTTGCATCCCGGAGTTTGGGTTTAGATTCGGGTTTTTAATTTATATTAAAATAAGTTCTGTAATCCCGCGTTTCCCCCGCGTTGTTCCCCCCCCGCGGTTTCTGCCCCCATGTTGCCTGCTGCCGGCTCTTACCCCTGTGCCGCTCCTGTAACCACCCTGCCGTCCGGCCCCGAGAAACCTCGTGCTGGCCACCCCGAGCCACACGATCCCGCTCTGGCTGAGGCTCGGTGCCCGCCCCTGCGGGGTTCTCTGGTTGGTCGCGGTTGCTGGCGTCACCGCCACGGCAGCTGCCCCTATTGGGCGGCAGGCCGTGGATCCTCTCGCCCCGCCCCTCCATAAAGCCCTATCCCACCGGCAGTTAGGCGCCATTTTCTCCCATGCGAGTGCCAGGAGCGGTCGCGTCTTTCCTTCGAACCGCGCCGCGTGACCAATAAACCGTTCCTGCTAAGCACGGAGTAAATGGACAAATTCCTTCCTCTTTGCCGGGTCCCTAGCGCATGGTAACAGAGGCTGGCCAGCCCACGCACTCGAGACACGGAGCCGTGTCCGGGAACCCACGGCAGCAAACCCCGGCAGCACGTGGAAGCTACGCCACAGCCGGGCTCCCAAGAGCTGCGTGCAGCCGGGGAGAGCAAAAACCCACGCCGCAATTGGTGCCCGAACGTGGTGCCGAGGCCAGTGCTGAGCTGATCGCGTGGACGGAGGTTCACCGCGGAGCTTCAGGAACAGCGCCGGGAGCCGCCGCCGCCGGCCAGGGGCCACGCCGCCGCCAAGGGGGGAGCGCCGCCGCCACACCAGAGTGGGCAGCGATCCGCGCCGGATCACAGCTCCATGCCGGACGGAAACCGAGAGCAGGGGCTCTCCAAAGTACGTCAGTGAAGTCTCCGTTGCCCACGAGGGACCAGACAGTGTGTCCTGCGTGGGACAGGAAGTGCAAACTTTCGCAGCCAAGAGGGCAGAAGAAAGAACACTTCCCGGGACTCCCGGACCCTGGTAGCAGCTTTTCTTTGCAGAGATTTCAGTCTGGTAAGTACTAGTCGTGGAAACGTGTCCAGCTAATACAGGGAGGGCTGGCCGTGTTCCCGAGGTTGGGACGTGCAGTGCGCAGCACGAACAGCAGCCGCTGGAGTCGCCTGTGTTTTTTTGCTTTTTTTTCTTTTTTACTGCCCCAGGGGTGAGGTGGTTTGGGTGGAAGAAGCATGGGGACCGTGCTATCTGCCCAACAAAAGGAATTTTATTCCCAAGTTAAAGAAATCCTTTTGGTGAAGGGCCGATACCCAAAAAATTTAGTTAAGAAATTTGTCCGGTGGTTGTTCTTTGCTTTCCCCCATCTGTCTACCGAGGACGCGCGCAAAATAGAATTTTGGGAGCAAGTGGGAAAAAGGCTAGCAGAGGGGATCGGTAGGGATCCCTCCATAGATGACTGCTTCTGTAAATTCCATTTGTTGATCACAGATGTGGTAAAATCAGACCCCGCGCGAAACTCGGTTGGGGAAAGGAAAGAACCATCCAGAAAATCTGTTACTCCCTCTGAATCTGTTTCCCCATCCCCTTCTCCTACCCCTTCTTCCCCTAACCCGGGTGGGCGAGGGGGGGCACCCCGTCGATCTGAGACGCAGGGCAGCTCCACAAATGTGGACCGTGCTCCTGGCTCCCCCAAGCCACCCCGGCGTCCCTGCTTTAGCGAGATCGGTCGATTCGCTGAGGCCACGACCCTAAACCCTCCTTCCAATCCCTTTTTCCCAGTTGAAAATCCCAGTTTCGGCGCTACCCCGCGCAGTTCTGTTTCTTTAAACCCCTTTCTTTGTTCCTCTGAGGAGGCCGAGGCCACGTGGTTGATCCCTTTGTCTTCCCAAGATGGAGGGCGGCCACATGGCAGGGTCTCTTCTTCCCACAACCCCTTTCTGTCCTTTGTTCCCGGTGTCCCCACCTTTGACCCAACCCCAACCTGCCTCCCTGTGGGCGTGGGCACCGCCCCCTCGGGAGGTCAGGTTACTCCCTCACCCATTGTTCTCCCTCGAATGGGTGTTCCCTCCAGTCCTTTGCATGTCGTCCCTGCTGAGTCATCGACTCCGCCCTCCCCCACCGGGGAGAGCTCTGCCATCTCCACCCCGCTGCCTGAGGGAAGCAGCCCCTGTCCTGTTGCCCGCACCCTGTCCCCATCTTCCCATGGGTCCCGGAGATCCAGGCGGGAGGGAAGAGGGGAGAGGGAGGAGCGGGAACCCCTACCCCCATCTTCCCATGGGCCCCGGAGAGCCGGGCGGGAGGGAAGAGGAGAGGGGGGGGGACGGGAACCCCTACCTCCTAGTTCCCATGGGCCCCAGACGTCTGGGCGGGAGGGAAAAGGGGGGGGGGGGAAATCGGAGCCCCTGCCTCCACATTCCCATGGATCCCGGAGACCCGGGAGGGAGGGAAGCAGGGGGATGTGGGTCTCTGAGCATTTTCCAGATTCCATGGAACGGGTCGAGCCGACGGATGAGAGGCATGTAGAGGGATCGGAGGTTCAGGACAAGTTTGTCCTGGAAGCGGCATCCATGAACACTGCTGCCTTGGATGCCGTGCCTCCAAAGAACGCTGATCCGAAGCAGCCTCCAGCAAGACGCCAGTGCTTCCACTGCAATCAGAGAGGACATTTTGTGGTTCAATGTCCGTTTCGGGGCAGGGCACCCCCAGGGACAGTGGGAGGGGGGAGAGGCGGGGAGGGAGATCCCATTCCCCCAAAAAACTGAAGAAACAACGCGCACCTGCCTCACGTGAAGATAAAAGTAAGGCAGGCCACAGCACCTTAAGGAGAGCTGTGAGTTATCAAGTAACTGTGCAGGTGGTAGTTCAGAACATCAGGGTGCCTTTGAGCATGGCAGATGACCCCACCAACTGGGGGGTTGCATCAAACCGCAGGCGACGCAAAAGAAAAAGGACCCTACGATCTCCTTAAAAAATGTTTTTCCCCAAAGCCCCAGTCTGTGTGTGTCCCAAATCCCCATGTTTGTAATAAAGTTGTCCCAGTTTCCCTATCCCTAAACACCCTGAAAAGAACCAACCCCAGCACCATCTCCAGGCCCTCTCCACCTGCATGGCAGTCACTGCAGTTGCAGCAGCAAAAGAAGCTAGGAGAAGAGGCCACCGCTTGAGAGACTGAATCAACACCACTGCTTTCTTTTTATATTTTATTAAGCGGGGAGATGTTGCATCCCGGAGTTTGGGTTTAGATTAGGGTTTTTAATTTATGTTAAAATAAGTTCTGTAATCCCGCGTTTCCCCTGCGTTGTTCCCCCCCCGCAGTTTCTGCCCCCATGCTGCCTGCTGCCGGCTCTTACCCCTGTGCTGCTCCTGTAAGCACCCTGCCGTCCGGTCCCGAGAAACCCCGTGCTGGCCACCCCGAGCCACACGATCCCGCTCTGGCTGAGGCTCGGTGCCCGCCCCTGCGGGGTTCTCTGGTTGGTCGCGGTTGCTGGCGTCACCGCCACAGCAGCCGCCCCTATTGGGCGGCAGGCCGTGGATCCTCTCGCCCCGCCCCTCCATAAAGTCCTATCCCACCGGCAGTTAGGCGCCATTTTCTCCCATGCGAGTGCCGGGAGCGGTCGCGTCTTTCCATCGAACCGCGCCGCATGACTAATAAACCGTTCCTGCTAAGCACGGAGTAATTGGACAAATTCCTTCCTCTTTGCCGGGTCCCTAGCGCACGGTAACAGAGGCTGGCCAGCCCATGCACTCGAGACACGGAGCCGTGTCCGGGAACCCGCGGCAGCAAACCCCGGCAGCACGTGGAAGCTACGCCACAGCCGGGCTCCCAAGAGCCGCGTGCAGCCGGGGAGAGCGAAAACCCACGCCGCAGGTTCTTGGGCTGCTCACTATTTCAGGGATAAAATGATTGACTCATCATCATATTTTCATACTGACTAGAGATATTAGTTTCTTCCAAATTTGGCTTGAGTTGGACATCTACCAGCACTGTGATTAGGTTGGGTGCATTGTTTAAATTAACCTTTGGCTGTTGTGTTGCTATCTGCCTCCCCCAAATCCACTTTGAGCTGGTCGAGCCATCACTGCCAAATACATCTATTATAAATGCCATTGGTGGTTATGGCTTGAGCAGGGAAATACGGGTCAGTTTGGGGTAGAAGAAAGAACACTATAAAAATTCCTTAAAAAGCAGAAGTTTATTTTTATTGCAACCTTACAAAAAATGTAGTATTTAATTTTAAAAACAAATTTCTGGGATTTAATTGATAGACATGAATAATTAAATTTGGATACAGGTGAAAGGCATGCAAATTGCATGTATTTGGTTTGGTCTTCATGTTAATAAATAGGTAAGTGTATAACAAGAATATATTCCTCCAGAGAAAATGTTGCAATTTATCATTTGGTCTCTTTGAAAATGCTCTTGGAAGACTCATTATTTGTATAAACATATGACTGACATATATGCAGAAATCTTGAAATTTCAGATTTTCTTTCTTTATAGACATTGGCACCACCCAGAAACAAAACAGTAACTATAATGGTCATTCATAAATTATTACTTCAGTAAAATAAATTGTTAAAACAGGATATAAATAACTACTGTGTAAGAAAAACTGTATGTTAGGAAATATCCATTTCAGGTCAGTCTAGAATAAATAGCAACCCTTCATTGCCCAGCTCATTTATTTGCAATCATAAAAGGTTTACAGAATTAGGAAATTTGCTGATTTTTTGTGTATCTTGCCTGCATTAACAAAAATAAAAATATGCTATAGCATGGGAATAAGCCCCAAACACCAAAAAAACCAATCTCACACAGTCCCTGCCCCAACCAAACAGAAAAGCAAACGAAAACACCAACATGTAGAATTATAAAATGTATGGAAAGTTGGTTAAAAATTAAAAGCATGGCAGCTTGTGATTTATGCTCTGTCTGGAGGCCAGATACACACCTAAATATGTATCACATTCAATACATTAAATAAGGCAAATGCTGGGATTCAGCACTAGCTAGTAAAATATAAGCACTACAGAAGGCTCCTCAGAGAGACTGAGAATTTCAAAATTTTATGTAGAAGGAACAGAGAAATCTGGTCTAATTTTGAACTTGATATTACTTTAAACAAAGAATGAGACTACATGATCAGAAATAATGAATTTGTGAAATACATAATTATTAATGCAGGATGATAATATTCCACAACATTTTGCATGCTATTTAATTTGCAATAAAATTTTCTTTCTTAAAGAAAGTTGTATTAGTCATATTTGAACTGTTGGGTTACTTAAACTATTCCAAACGTGAAAGACTTCCTCTAATGAGCTCAGTATTTTCAGCTTCTTTCCAACCATTTAAAGTTATGTCAAGAGGTTCCCTGGATACATGTATACCTAGGCAACTCCATTCTTCATTAATAGTTCAGGATTAATAGTTCAGATTAATGGCAATTACTCTGTGAAGGAAGAATAATACATTCGGTGTGATGTCTGATGAGCATAAATTTGATTGAATTGTAACAAAGGTATACTTCAAATACTTTGAAAGTATGCCTTACAGATGGACCACCAAATTAAAATTAAAAAAAATAAATAAAAAGAGAAAAATATGCACCTAAGATTCAAATTGACTCAGGAGAATAAACAAGGAAGAAATTTGATGATGAAAAATATGTTCCTCTACATGACTGAACAGAACAGATTATTTTTCAATAGGAAGAGTCCTCCAGTGATCATCTAGTCCAACTGCCTGAACACTTCAGGACTGACCAAATTTAAAGCATGTTGTTAAGGGCATTGTCCAAATAAATGCCTCTTAAACTCTGACAGGCCTGGGGTAGTAACCACCTCCCTAGGAAGCCTGTTCCAGTGTTTAAGCACCCACTGGATAAAGAAGTGCTTCCTCATTTTGCCTGCAAACCTCTCTTGACACAGTTTTGAACCATTTCCCTGTATCCTATCACTAAACAGTGTGAGAAGAGATAAGCACCTTTCCCTACACTTCCCTTCATCAGAAAGATCTAGAAAGCAATGGGGTCACTCCTCAGTCTCCTCCAAACTAGACAAGCCCAAAGTCTTTAATTGCTCTTCTGTTTTTCTCTAATATTGTCAGAGAGACAGGAAGTTCAAAAGTGTTCAAAATACAATTTAATTAAGAAGGTTGTAATTTGCTGTATTTCTGCTCAAATTTTGGTGGAGAAAAGAATTTTTCAGTGTGACTGACAGATAAGTCAAAATAAGTAAATTTGTGGAGGTTTATGGACAATTTTATACTGAAAATACTGAAATGAAATCTTCCCACTTTCATATTTTTACCTGTAGTTCTCAGGAGCAAGATGGAGAGATGGTGTGAAACTATTAATTGATTTCACAAAAAGTTGCAGTCACTAAAAATTTAATCTTCTTGTATAATTATTCTTTCAGATCTTTGTGATCTGATTCTGCACTAGCAAATCATAAAGAAAATTACAGAATATAAACATCTAAAGTGATTTTTTCTCTCCCTAAGGCTACTGACTATCTTTTCCTCTTTATCCTATGTTTTGTCCTTTCAAGGTCACTCTCATTAAATTTAGTTGGTGTTTAATTTTTAAGCTGCTCCCCATTTGATGTAGAAACCAACTATGTGTGAGAAATATTAATTTTTCTGCCAGTCAGAAGAAATTTGATTTAATTGGCTTTTATCCTGAATCATGTCATTAAACTTCAAGAAGATTCCTAATTAATTATTCACAGGGCACATATCATGTTTCATCCAGTGCAAAATCTTAAATGCTTGGATTTGAGAGTACAGTATTTTAACAGTTGAGTTTGCAGCAAGGTACAGGCAAGGATGGACTTCAGGTATATATACAATCTTTTAAAAATACCTTCTCTTTTTTAAAGTGAGTGGCAATGAGAAGTGATGGTGTAGCATAACTGCTGTCACCTCAACTTCATTTTAAAAGTTTGAACTTATCAAAGCGTAAGTAACTATAATAAAATCCTCCTGAAAGAGCACAGCATGTCTCCTCCACAGTGTTCTTCATCAGTTCTGATTCAGAAAATGGTGACTGCCTCTAAGGGCGGTCTCTTTAGAAATTTAACAGTCCAGTTCAGACAAAACTAACCCACAAGGGTTACAAAGATTCAAACACCACAGCACCTAGTAGGGAAGCTATTATAATTGGCTTTCCACTGCTATCCTTAGCTATAAGAAATGTGTCACTATCAGAGAGTCTTGAACCCCTTGTGGGTTGTAAGAACATCTGGAGATTTGAAATGACAGAGTAGAGGCCTGGAGTGTGTGCAGTAAAAATGGCAGAAGAGCTCTGTTGTGTCTGTATGCAGCTTAATTACAGTGTTTTGCTGTAACAGTTTACATCAGGAAGAATGTATCTCGAAGAGCTATGCAAGTAAATAAGCTTCATTTGTACTGGCTTTCTTCTAAAGCCATTTTCCAAGTTCAATATGCTCAATAATTGCCTATCTTAATTATTGGAAAAGTTCTAAGGGTCAATGAAAATAAATGCTCAATGTCATAGCCACACATGATTATGACATTGCTAGTCAAATCTTTGTAATGGTATAAAGTATATTCTATCTGCAACAAAAGACCCAGCAGATCAGTCTACTACTACTGCTATGCTGATATACTTTGGTATGTGTCTAGGCTTGATTAAATTTACCTTTAGACGGTATGAAGCTAATAAAAATCTATCAACAGACTCCCTTTTGTGATGGTCTGTGTCAGCATAACTAGAACAGCCTTCTCTTCACCCCAGAATAGTCTTACAATGTGTGAAAGAAAGAGCTCAGAAGAAATGGTTAGGGGTCAAATTGGAGTCTTCAGCTAAAAAAAGAGTTTTGCACTTAGGCACTTTGAAGTAAAGCTGTAAATAGAGGTGACTCAACTGTCACGTAAAAATATTTTATGTTTTTATCAAAAAACATATTTCTGCATAAAAATTTTGTCTGTGAATTAATTTTTTAGTAAGAATCTGGTTCTGCTTTCAAGGTAATTAGCATATAATTAAACATTCAATGAAGATATACACTAAAACATTTGTGTTAGAAGAACAAAATTATTTTGTAAAATAATTTTTATTGAACTACAATAAGTTCCAGTAAAAATAAATGGATAAGGGATTCTTTACACAAACAAGATTTCCTGCAATTTATTTGCTGAGCATATTGAATTCCTGCAATTTTTCTTTGTCTGTATGATATCAAATATATTTTGCACCAGTGTTTAATAGCAATTTTTTTTTTTTGAAAGACAATTGTGGATAAATGTTTTAAAACAAAAAGCAACCTATGTAAGGACCAAATCCTAAGAAAAAATAAGCCCCAAACTACCTAACAATATTTTACCTACATTTTGACTTCTGTCAGGGGGAACCCATCTCCAAGTAGATGCTATGCTTCCTTTCAGTATCAGAGCATTTTATTTGTTCTTTGACTGCACATTTCTTTCCCTTTAAAATACCTCATAGACAGGTCACATGCTCAGGAAGAAAGCAAAGCTATTCCTTCCTTGAAAAGCAACTAAGTGTACCTAGAAGAACGACTCCAGAGTACAATATGTGACTGCAGTAAATATGATAATCACAGGAAAGAACTAGGAAATAGCAGCTCAAGTAAAGACTGGAAAAAAAAGACTTGATAAGCACTTTAAGGGATGTCAGCTCATAAAATACTTTGAGTTAATTAAATATAGGCCTGAAAGCTGAGATCCATTCTACAAACTCTCAACACAAAAAGAAGAAAAACTTCCTATATTTTTTTTTAAACTTGTATTCCTTAGCTTCCGGCTTAAAGCTTTCTCCATTTATTAGATATTCTGAGTCTTCTCCATTTCTTAGATAATCTGAATTTTTTTTCATAAGGCAGCTTCTTGAAAGCAAAATGGGTAAATCTGCCTCAAAAGTCTTGCTGACTCAATATATATTTACAGTGATTTAATATGTATCTACATGAAGTTGTATGAATAACTGAATTTCTGCTCCCTTTCATCCTGAAAACTGATTGAATTACTGGGTTATGACTAAACCCTATGTTATTAAGCATAAGGAGAAGTTATACATTTTTCCCCACAAAATTTGGTTTGGTTTAATTGGCCTGGATTATTTTGAAATCCAGAACCCAGAATGACAATTTACTAAGGGAAAACTACCAAAACCAGCTGTCATGAGGGATTTGGTAATTTCACTCTGTACTAGTAGGAGAAATTTCTTATTTTGAAGTTTTAAATGTCAACATTTCTTTTTCAAAGAGGAATAAACTTTTCTGATTCCTATTTAAAGCACATAAGTAAACAGTATCACAACCTTACCTTTTATTAAACAATTAAATCTTCAAAACTCTCACCCAAATAATGGAAAACCTCAGAAATTGAAAACATCAGATTTTTTAATTTATCTAATCAGGTTCAAATTGCACCATTAAGCTTCCAGGAGAATCACCTAACTGCATATTGTAGATCATATAGACAGTGATTATATAGTGAGCAACTTTTAAAGGATGTTGCTCCTTTTTGTTAAAACAAATGCACAAACACAAATGTGTGCTAGATAGAGATATAGAAAGAATAAATGTGTTTTTTAGGATTAATTATTGGGATAGATATGGGAGTGGAGAATCATAGATTTTTCAGTTTCAGAATTGAGGTCTACTCACTGTTTTACCAGATCACTTCAACATAAAATGTAGAAAATATCTCTGGAACAGCAGCTGAATTCCATCCATGTCTTCAGTTAATTAAGTTGCCTTCATGCAAATTATATGGTTTACCTTTTGGTGTATGTTGATTTTTCACAATTAAATGAACTGGTCTCAATAACTTCTCTTACTAGTCACCTTAAAGTTTTAACTTAGGAGAGAACATACTTCTACATACCCTCTTTCTGAGGGTAGGATTTTGTTGAACTAAATCCTCTGTGACTGCACCAGGAGTTTAAACTGGATATTCAGTGGCCTTAATAAGTGCTGCTTGTGAAACAAGGAGGCACTGATTCCCAAAGGTTGTTTTAAATGACAGTAGATACTGTCTTTATGTACCATGAGGTACAAGGTTTGAATGAATCTGTTTGCCACACAGGTCTCACATCTTGTCTTTCCAAAGAACTCCCCAGGGGCATGTGACAGGAAAAGCAGTGTGAAAATCTAGGACCTGCTAACTGACTGAGGTACTGCTGTTCTCCCTGCATGCCATCATGGGTCATTGTTACTTCCCTTGGATCTTTGGATCCAAGGGTGAGATAGATGCTCATTGTTCCAGAATCATTGGCATACGGGTATGTCACCCAAGACTCTCCAACCAAAAATAGAATGTGTCATTTGCAAGTTTCACTCTTTCTATATGGGAAAGGCATTAAAAACTACTTTATTGTAGTACTGCTTGTAGTGTCTATTACTATCTGCTAAGACATGGAAAAATGAAGGAGGTTCTGACCATGAGGTTAGTTTATCTAGGGAACTTTAGTGTACAAGACTGCATATGTATATGGGTTAGCCATTTTCCTGGTTTGTTAGCAAGCTGCTGAAAGGTTTTGTCATCTTGTTTTGCAGGTGAACAAGTTTGGACCTTTTTTTTTCCTAATATTCATAGAATATTAGAACACAGAAAAAGAACACAGAAACAGAAAGTTCAAGTTTTCTTCATTTAAATTAATTTTTCACCTTATAGAGAAAACTAGGAAAGGGCCTGTACATCTTTTATTAGCCATGTACCTGTGTATTTCTTTTGTGGTTTCTGGACAATAATGCATGGCAACTCTTTGCAAAACATTAAATTGAGGAAACAATTTTTCTGCATTATCATCCTCGTAAAATAATCAAAGATCTATTTATTCATCACAATCCTTTGTATTTTATCGTTTTGTGAGTGCTATCCTGTTGCATCCCGGGTTTGGGTTCAGATTAGGGGTTCTGTTATGTGTTAGTTAGCCAGTTCTGTGTACCCCCATGCATCCCCTGTGTTTCCCCTCCCCCGCGGTGGCCTGCTCCAGGTTACTTACCATTGGAGCTCACCATGCCAGTCCTGTAACCACTCCCCTGTCCACTCTGGAGAGTTTGGTGTCTGTTTCCCTGCTCCCGCAACCCCATTTGCCCCGGAGCCCCGTCTGCCGCTGTCACGTCCCCTTTGGTTACCCCGGTCCATGTCACTCCCCCGTAGCCTGCCCCCATTGGGCGAGGGGGGCTTCTGCCTCCCTCAGCCCACCCTCTATAACACCCTATGCCTTCCTTTGTTTGGGGCCATTTTCGTCCACGTGGGCGCAGGGGAGCGAGCCGCGGCTTCTCCGTCACAGCTCCCTGCGGCAAATAAAAGCTTTCCAGCCTCCCACGCGGACGGAGTGGACAATTCCTTCCCTCTTTGTCTCATCCCTTGCACGGCGACAGAGCGCGGCCAGCCCCCGTCCCACGGCACAGAAGGCAGAAGCGCCCGGGACTCTCGTGGCAGCTCCAGTCCCTGCCGAGAAGCAGTGCCCATTCCGGGCTCTACGGAGCTGCCCGGGACCAGGAAAAATAGTACATCGCCACATTATCCATCAGGGTACCAACTCTTTATTTCTGATACCAGCAGATCAGAACACCTATAAAAAAGATAACAGAGGGGCGGAACAGGAATCCATTAGGATCACAGAATATTCTGAGCTGGAAGGGACCCATAATGATTATCAAGTACAAATCTTAAGTGAATATTCATAAATGTAACCTTGTGACATTGGCATTACCGGCATCATGCTCTAACCAACTCAGCTAATCTCAAAATGGAAGGTATCAAGAATTCTGACAGCTACACCATTTCAAATGGATAAAAACCTGTAGCAAATTTAACAATTTCTAGTTCTAAAAATATACACACATTCTTGGTATAAAATATATGCTTTACTCATTTACTGCAAAGACGTAACTGTGCAACATGGAAGCACTGATTCCTGCAGGTATGTTTTGTAACATGCAGAACATATAAGATGTGATGTAAGTTGGGTTTGCTTATCAACGTACTTGTATTGTTACTATATCAAGATAGCAGCTTTAAACAACAAGAAACACGGTACATCAGATAAGAATTATTTAACATCATTCCACTTAAAGGTCTGGAGAGCAGTGTTTCTTTCACCCACCGTGAAGAACTGACTTACATTGGGATATGAAATTCATAGACATGGCTTCAAGTAGAAGACTAGTAAATGAAAATTACTGCCTTGAAAATGAAAAAAATATTGAGTTTTCGTTTGGAGTGGTATAAATGGTTTTATGCCTGATTAGCCACTCTAACATATAATAAAAGAGTGCTTTACACCACAATGATCAATATATTTAGTCTATTATTGGACTTTTGTCATGTGCGTAAGTAGAACTAATGCAGATATAATCTGATTTTTGAGAAAGGCAAGAGAAAATATTGTCCATGTCTCTCTTTAAGCAAAATGCAAAGCTACATCTGTCCCATAGTTCACAGTCTGCCTTTATGCATTGTCAGATGTACAACTTCCTTTTCTTTCGGTGTAGCTGTTAAGCTACTCTATAAAATGTGCTGGTTTACAACTGGCTTGTTTTCTTGGGGTTTTTTTTTAGGGTGGAGTTTTTTGGTTGTTTTTCTTTTTTTTTTTTTTTTTTTTTTTGTTTTGTTTTGTTTTGTTCTTTTCCCGAGCAGCAGAATAGTCCTGAATTTTTAACTTTATAAAGGACAGTTTTACAGAGAGTTATAAAAACCAGATATAAGTATGCAAATAGACAGATAGTATGCTAAAAGCAGGACGTGGCTTTTGGGCAAAACAGGGTGGATCTTAATCACTTGGTGGCAAAAGACTAATTAAACTCCACCAGTAAATTAACATAGCACAGGCTAGGAGAGTACATGCAAGTTATCATTACATTATGCAAGACAGCAAAGTTTACAGTCAAAATTGTAGCCTTCAAGGGCAGACTGTCAAATGTACAGGACCTCTCGGTTAGAAGTAATGTGGGACTAAAATCAATTTTAATTGCTTGATAAAAAAATCATAGCTTTGGGAATATTTTTGCTCTTTTATCTTCTGTTATTTTTTTCCCTTCTTCTTTTTCTGACAAAAAAAGGTGGCTGAATCCACCAAGCTTTGAAAAGGCTTTTTTTATTTTTTTAGGCTTTGAGTCTTTGTTTAGAGTTGAATGACAGTAATACCATGAGATAATGCCTCTTGGCACCTTAACAACCTAGTAGTAATTTTCCACAGCTTTCATTTGTAGTAAAGATAATAAGTTAGATTCAACAAAATGATTACTGATGATCATTAAATGTATATCTGCATAAGCACAGCTAATGGTATTGTTTGTTTTGTATGAGAGGTGACTTTTTCTTGGGAATAGTTTTATATTTTACTCAGTGTAAAGCTAGAGTAACTACCTTAAGAAAAGTACTTGCTCCACTTTTCTGATGTGCAGGGAAGAACAGAATTTGGCCCTTAAACCTACAGCTTAAATGAAAATCCAGCCCCCTTGGTAACTCATAATGAGAATTATTGATAATGAACAGAAAGGTATTTGGTTAAACTTAGGGGGAGTAATAGAACCCCGTAATCCGATTCTGGTAACAGTAATTTTAAAGACTTTGTGTGGAAAACAGAAAAAAAACACCTGTTCACCAAAAGCCCACCAAGATTATATATGTTTTTCCTTACTTCCTGCTATTCTACTTTTACTGCATCTCCAAAGCAATAAACAGCAAGAAAAATGATGAAATAATAAACAGTCTTTCAAAATAATCTGAAAAGTGTTAGAAATCACTTACCTTTTTTTTTTTTTTCATTTTGTTGCATAATTTACTGAACTTACAAGGTCTCAAGACTGAGATTTTAGTCTCGAGGTTTTTCTGAGCTTATTTTGAGTTGTCTGTAACTGTTTTTTTTTTTTTTTTGCTTAGTCTTAACAGCATTTTTTTCTAATTGATCAGGTGTCTATATCTATTTTTCACTTATTGCATTTACTTTTGCTAATCTTTGCAGGGTAAAACTGTAGTTCCTTATAGGTAATTGTCACAAGCAATTGTTCTAGGCAGAAGGAAATATTTACAAGCTTAACACAATGATATAGTGTAGCGAAATACAGGTTTAGTATAAGATAAAGGCCTTGACATGAGCAGACAATGCAGCATAGAGAAGGAAAAGGGAATAGAAGAAGACAGGAAATGGGAAAGAGAAAGAATAAACCATCAACATGATACTATTCCTCCCTGAAAAGGATTCCAGATGCTAACCATCACCACTAAACCCATAATGAAATTGTTGGCCCAGAGGAGCAGTTAAAGGGTAAGTATAACAGCAGGAAAAGGAGTAGAAAGTAAGAGTGCAAATTACAATTTAAAATGTGTTATTGCTATTGTTGAGATCCTTTCTGCATATGACTATTCTATTGGCATTATAACTCTTTGTTTCTCTAAAATAATTTCATATAGACTAATGATGATTTTTTAATTAGACTATTATGATGTCAATTATACTAACCAGTAAAGTCTCATCTTTACTTACATAAATGGGTGTTGCTCTTCCTCTTTATCCATAGAAGGATTTTGAAAATAATTCAGTTAATTCGCATAGTGATTTAAAATGTCTATTATTTGCACTACATTAGGTGTTGGAGTCTTCCATCTACAACAAGAACCTTATTGTCATGACTGCACTACAAACTGAATAGTAAGAGCCACTTAATTATTTATATAGCTAAAATATTAGAGTAATTCCCAACATTACCTAAGCCTGGGCCACCCATCATTTTTCCAAACACTTCCCATTAATAGCTCAGGATTTTAGTGGACAGAAGACCTTATCCACTGACAATCCAGCTATACAGTTTGGATAATAGAAGAGTGTGAGAGAATGGACAAGGTATACTTCTGAGACCTGAAGCCCAGTTTAGTGCAGTCTAGCTTTGTAATCTCAATTTTGCTCAGAACATTATTAAGTAGATATAAATAACAGCTTCAAAGTTGAAAGAGTAGGATTGCTGACATAAAGGGTATACAACCTAGGAAAAATAAAATAGCAACAAAACAACATCAAGGACCAGCTTGTTCTAAGGGAGTAACCATACCTCACCCAACTGGCATATGCCTGGCAAGCAGAAACCTGTCTCATCCAGAGTGCTGAGCATATTAATATAATCTTAGCTTAATACCACACTATTCCTAGCTACCTGGTGTATATACCTGCCAATAAATAATTGCTATGTCAATAAAAAATTCTTAAATGGTCTATTTGAGAGTGTCTCTGTGTGTGGTAAAGGTACATGAAGAAGAAAAGACTCAGAGAAGACGAGCTTCAGGGGGTGCAGAGGATCAAGGCTTTTGCTGTCCTCCATGCTGGGAATGGACATAGAAATGCTGAGTTTTAAATGACTATTTTTCACAATATGCTTAGAAAAATTCTTCTCAGCTAAGTTACTTACAACCTACCTATTGTATTAACTTCAAAGTATGATGTAGAGCCAGTGAGGCTGAGAGGTTTCATCCTGACAGCTTCAGAAAATTCATTTCTTTGCATGCTCACGGGTCTGTAATGAAAATTGCTCACCACGTGTGCCTTCTTAGCCAGGCTTGACCCTTATATAGGAGGTAGATAGTCGAGAGTTCAATTTAAGTGAAATTTTAAACCTCTTGCTGTTTGAGCTTAGCAATTAGGGAAAGTGTGGTGGTGAGTTTGTAACACTGGAGCTCAAACTGAAAATCTCTGATGTATAAACTACTGAAATTAATTAGATAAGAGCAGCTTTTAATTCCTGCTGTCCTGGGTGGAAATCAAACTCTACAAATAAAAGATTATCTTCTTTATTATTAATAAATTCCCCAGTAAGTAATAATTTAATAATTTGTTAAAAAATACAAAAAAACCCACCCAGATTAAAAAATTTAAAAACTGTAAGGTAAATGAATAAAATTAAACTTGCTCCGCTTTTGAAATTAAATAAGCAATGTTTTAATTATCTGGACACAAAGACAAAATATCCCAGGTCTCTTGTAAACATACTCAGTTATTCTATGCCCTGCTATAATATTCTAATTATAGAAATTATTTTTGTTTCTCCCTTGAAAAAAAAAGAACATTAAAGATGCAACCTGGCAAACTTTTATTTTTTTTTCTATAAAGCACTATGGACAATTTCAAAGATGATTTTCATGGGCAAGTGACAAACTCCTGCCTTGAAACCACATAAATTAAACATGCTTAAAGAAGTTTTGTTTGAAAGCAATCTTTATGCTTTCTTCCCATTTTGGGAATTATAAGAGAGAAATATTTCAGACAAAACAGCA
The DNA here is from genome assembly GCF_026979565.1 of Vidua chalybeata. NCBI lineage: Eukaryota > Metazoa > Chordata > Aves > Passeriformes > Viduidae > Vidua > Vidua chalybeata. Next base: position 46,211,356 of record NC_071531.1, on the reverse strand, counting down.
CAGCAGTGGAGAATAATGCAACAATCTCTTATTTTGATTTTATGAATTACATAATTGAGACTTTACATTCATGATCTATGTATGCCTTGCAGATATTTCTTTTATATTGGAAATAAGCCGCGAACACAATTTTTTCCTATGAAAGTGAAATACAGAGGAACTAACAAAACCATATGTTTTATTAATGACTTGAGAGCACACACTTCAGCTGCCATCATAATAACTGGGGACACTTCCCTTATCTTTTCAAAACACAACATAACAGGGTTTCAGGTTAGTAATTTGATCTGAATAAAGTCTCATGACTAAAATTTTATCTTGAACGTGGTAACTGGTCACTAAAAAATCTTTTTTACTTCTAGAATATTTTATGGGCTTTGTTCCATTTCAAATTAAATATAATATATGAAGTTAGTATGCTACTTTATCAGTATGGGATGTAAGATTTTCTACTGATTTTGCAATGGCATTAAATTACTTAAACTGGTAAGAAAAGCCTCAAGAATAGCTATTCAATATCAGAATGTATGTCCTATCCATTGATCCATGTTTTTGTTCCCAGAAACACAAGTACCACATCAAGACATGCAGAAACTATTTCCTCACAGCCTATGGACCCCAGTATTTTGCTCTGACTTTGAATTATGGATATGGAGTGCTGACTTTGATGTCTAAGACTAGAATTCACATTGAATTTTTGTACTAGAGGCATATATAAAAATCTGCTCCCAAAGTCTAATCTTGACCTATGTGCAATCAAGCCATACTAATTTTCGTTTTGAAGTTTGACTAACACTATTGTATGGAAAAAGGAAACATTCCTTTTTCAGCCTAAAGAACCAGCATATTTCTTACAGCTATTTTGAAGAACTCAGCTGATTTCAGTGCTCCACAGCATTCCTCTCTAAAAGACTGTGACAGTAACAGAGAAAATAATGAAAATGAAAGGGCCAATTTAAAGCCCAGAATGACTCAGTTTTTGTAACAGCAACCAGATTGGAGAAACTCTGATGCAGGATATAGCATAATTTTATAACAAATGTTATACAAGGTCTTCTAAGATTTATTTCCAGTTCCATGAGTAAACCTGGCATATCCAGATCTGGTACTCTGTATCAAGTGTAGGGGTGCACTTTGAAAGATATTAACACCATTTTTGTTCATTTCAAAGGAGCTGAAACAAAAACTGATATATCATCAATCTGTAACCCAAGTATATTAGAAGGCAGTTAGACTTAGGTTTAAAGATAGGAGCAAATCTGCCCAGTAGTATGGGTATAAACTGTGCAGAGAAGAACATATGACATGAAGCAACAGAGTAAAAAAAAATATATAAAGAGGACAGAAAGAGAAGTATGCAAAGTTATGTAAGGAAAAAAATTTCCTTAAAAGCCTTGTATTGTGCGTTCTGGTTGCTGCTTAGGGATTAGATTTTCCTTTTCCTTCCATGTTCTCTTCAATTTCAGATTTTCAGCATTTAGCAGGATTTAATATTAGGAACGAGGTGTAGTCCACTAGAAACTTATGTCCATTTTTTGAAAGGACAAGATCAGAGAGTTAACATTCTTGTAGCTGAGGAAAATATTTCTGGTCTTATGGGACATCCATGTCTATATGTACCAAACATTCATTGGAACTTGTTTTGCAATTTTATAAAAAAGGGATGGCTAACATAGTCAATGAACATATGATAGACATAACAGAATATCTTTCTTTTGTTAGTTTTTGTTTGCTTGGTTTGGTTTGTTAGCTTTTGTTTGGTTGGATTTTTTGAGGGGGTAGTTTTGGTTTTTGGTTGGTTTGGTATTTTACATGAGACAATAATACAAGGAAATATTTTTAATTCTTTCTAAGCTAATTCATAAATTATTGAATCCTAAAAATTTCATTACAAGTACTACCTAATATTGTAAATGATGGATCTCAGGTTAATTCCTCTCTGCTGTTGAAATACATCAGCTAAGACAATAAATCTCTTTAGAACAATACTTATTTGTATTCACAATGAAACATGGTTCATAGAAAATACTTATTCATTATCTAGAGGACTGGACATGTTTCCACAGTATTCTTCTAGCAGTATGCTGGTAGAAGCACCACTTAAGAAAGCTGAAATTACATTGCCCATTACTGAGCACAGGGATAATGAGCATGTTTTGGTTGCTTCCGAGTGTCTTTCCTCCTTCAGTGCTGCAGTGCTAACTTCAAAGAAACTACAAAATTTTTAAACCACTATGTAGCACTGTTGAATAAGGTTTTTTTTTTTTTTTTTTTTTTTTCCACTTTAGGCTTGAATCCATGTTCCTTTGACAATAACAAAAAGATTAAGAAATTAATATTATGGCTCCACAAATTTTGGCACGGTCCAAGAAGATTTGAAAAGAATGCTAATATTTTTCACTGTCTTTTGGAAAATGTAGATATCTTTAGGAGAGTAAAATTAAAATATCAATGTATTATTAATTTCAATAAATTTTTGTGATTTTTATTCAATGAGTAATTATTTTTTTTTTATTTTAAACCGTAGACTCTCAGATGTTAAAATATGTGTCTCAGTGTCAAGTCACAGGTGTAAGGAAAAATAGGTTTTGATTTTTACTTTTCTTTTAGAGTTGCAACATTAATATGCTATGAACATTTGCAGAACCATACCAGAACTGATTTATGTGGCATTAAATATTTCAAACAACTGCCTGGAAGCAATGCCCTCAGGTAGTCTGTATACTAGGCAGCTACCGTGTTAAGAGTAATGTGTAATTCCCACAAGTACTACTTTCCAGAAATACTACTTTTTTAACATGACAGCAAATGCATTGTGACAGACATGTTTGATGGAAACAGAGGAAAAATGTTTCTTTTATATGAAGTCCTTGTAGCAATGATTTTTAATGAGTTGGGAAGTAGCACAGATATTAACAGATATTTTATTTTTTCTAAATCAAAATAGACGTGTCTTCAAAGCTGACCAAAATACAGAAGTGCTGTCTTTCTGTCCATCATTTCTTTTAGTCTTATTCAAGCTATTATGTGATTGAAGCAATAAAAAATGTTTTCTCTTTCTGTCCCATTTCTCCATTTATCCTTTTTCTCCGTTTATCTAGACTGTGTGATCAGAGACAGCTCCTGTCTAATTTAAAATCTATATAAAATGCAGAAAACACTATTAATTTCAGAGGTCAAAAATGAGGGGGATATCTCGGCATGATAATAGTATAAAATTTAGATTTGTGCTCTTCTTGTGGTTTCATGTAGTGTATTTTATTTCACTTTAGTTTACTGTCAAGCAAGAAAAATGCAATATTTGATAGAACAAAATTCAAGTGTGTCTCTAACTTAAAAAAAAAAGATACAAAACTGATGCATAGTGGAGTCAAATTCTGGTATTGTTTTACTCAGATTTACCTCCAGTTTTTGTAATTTGTTGTTGCTTTACACTAGTATATATGAAATTAAATGCTAACTCTATGGAGTCCAGGGATCTAATTATAAACAAAACAATTTTTCAGGCAGTGAGCATGGGTAAGACATACCTGCTGGTCATTAAAAGCTCACAAAAATGGAGATCAAAGAAATCAAGCTGTCAAAAGAAAATCTAAGTGAAATCATGTGGGGCTTCAAGGAATGAATAAAGGACGGTGAGACAAGAAAAGAAAAAGAATTAATTTACATAGGGTCAGTAAGAATCTGCTGAGAATATACAACTAAAAGTCTCACAGTATATCATTCTTATTCCCATGTTTTGGGGCTTAGGACTTCTAAAAACAGTACTAACATTTAAAATATATATCAATGTACTTGCCAGCAGTACATAAGGAAGAGAAAGAACACCAACAGCCACTGGGGAATGTTTTGCTTCTCCATAATAGTGCACACTTCCAGAAGAAGAATGCGATGATAATTAAAGCCATCCTTATTTATATGCTTGCTCTAGAATCTGTGTTGTTTGTCTGCTTGTTTGCTTTTTTTTCAATTTCAGCTTGGAAACTTGATTTTTTTTGGTACATTTTTCCTTGCTGGGAACCCCTCTTTGCTCACTGCAAACTTACCTTGGCATTTTATTAATGAACAAAGAGTTAAAAATGCGTGACACATGTATCCTATACTTTTAGATTCTAGACATAGTTTTTATGCTTCACAGTATGCATTGGGCCAGAAATGCAAGTCATCTGTATTCAGATCCGTACTGAGAGTGCTCCTTCACAACAAGTACAATGAGCATAGAAGTTTAATATATTGTTCCAGTTTTGCTGTAGCCTAGTTTTTCCTTCAGCCCCAGGATATGGGATTGACAAGTTGCACGTGGAAGCAATGAATGATTTCACTCCTTCTGGAGTGTCATTGCTGTGCCTTGCTTGGTACACAGGTTCGGGAACATAAAAAAAATTAATAAATCAGTTCCTATGTATCATTTCTAGTCCAATATTCATATGAAGCAGTAAAACACAATTTTTTTTTTTTTTGCTACAAATAATTTTGAATTTTAGTCATCAATCATTAATTGTATGTATTTTTGTAATTTTCTTCTCCAGGATAGACTTCTGATGAGGTTAAAACTTAGGAGGATTTTTTGTCCATGTTTTAGCTTCCTTTCCCATCTAAAGAAAATGAGAGCACAATAAACATGTGATTCATTATCAGTCATCTTAGGATAGGACTGTAGAAAAGAAACACTCCCATGTTTATCTGTTTATAGCAGAAGAAGTTTATGTAAGTCAATGATGAAACTTACCCTTGGAGAGAAGGTGCTCAGAAGGAAATGTAAGGAGATGAAAAAGAGCAGTACAAATGACTCATCCAGCAGGATCTACAGCTACTCAGACACAAACAAAGGTGAATACTTTGGACTAATCTTTCAGCAAAATTGTAGGTAGGCAGCAACATTTCCTAAGAGACATATTCAGAGTTGCATTCCAGGAAGGAGTACACATGTAGAATAATGCAGGAAGAGTGTAAAGACTAAAAATGAACATTCTATTGAAGGTCAGGATAATCGATTTTAGTAGCACTTACACTCAGTTAAACTGCAGTGCATTTGTTGGCAGTTGAAATTTTGGGTCATCTATTGTCTAAATGACAATAGTTTTCTCTTGCAGACATTGAAATAACTTGTTTCTATATGACAATAAAGGTAATTTCCTGTAACATTCACTACGGTTACCTTTCTTACCTCATAATGATTTTTGATAAGTCACCTTAAAAAGTCTATATTTATAATGGAACTTACTGACTAAAGGAAAATAATTTTAAATTTATCAGACTACCTGAAGAACAGCAACCTCCCCTTTCACCCCTACCAACCTTATGTTTATTACTATGCATGATTCTCTTTGAGAAAATGATGCATGATCTGTGTAAATTGTTGTGTTGATATACACTGCTAGTGTTGTTATGATTTGGCATATTTAGGTTCAGTTTCCCATCTTTGCAAAAAGTGAAATGAAAGCTTAACATTAAAGAGATGTGTAAGCTTACCCAAAATGTTTGGGAATTTTTTAGTGTATTTGTGTGCAATGAATAAATATGAACAGCTAAGAACAATTTCCTGATAACTCAAAGAAAAAGATAAAAAAAAAAGGTAACAGTCACTTGATTATATACTCTGGATCTATATTTTCATGCATTCAAACACCATCAGACACAGGATAAATAAACAGAAATTTAGAATTTAGAAATTATACATAATTTAGAAATTATCAGAATTGCACTAATTTGAATTGAGAAATTTGTTTAATACCTAAGAAAGGTAGATGATCTAGCTTTCAGGGGTTTGTCCATCATTGTTTCCATTGTCTCAAGCTTGGGGACAGGTAGAGCACTGTGAGGAGCATTCACCATCCTGTCTTTTTTCCAGTCACCACACAGAGTTAAGCTGAGGGGGTGAACATCTTCTGTGTGCGAAGCACCTTCTCTTTTTTTTTTTTTTTTGTATACTTTTTAAATTAATATTGCTGCTGTTATTGCATGTTTCTTGTTTCTTTCATTGCATTTTGCTTTCAGAAAATTCAGTAAATTTTTATCTCAACTCATAGTCTCTGTCTTTGTCTCTCTTTTGCCAGAGAGGATGGGGGAAGGAAAATGGCTTATCCCAGCAGAATGGCAGATATATATTTGTTCACAGCTACTGCAGAGGTTGTTGGTGTCATGAGAAAACTAGAAAACTTGTAAAGTTGCTCCAATAAATACCTAGTAGTTTACTAGAGCACACTAAATATAAACTGTTGTATAATGACATAATAGGCTGATATAAAATATTTAGAGATTACCATAAGACAGGGATTGCTCAGTACAATTAACATAATTGTACACTCACTATCATCCCAAATCAATTTATCATCTAGAGCTAAAGCCTAGTCACACAAGCACCCTGTTAACTTTACAGAAAGTCTCATGATTCTTAATCATCTAAAGTAAGATAAATCTTTCTTTTACTGCAGAAAATTTTCTGTTTAGGAAACAACATTAGTAGAGTAGACAAACTATTATTTTATTACTAATGAAAGTCTAATAACCTCTCTAAATTTTTAATTTTTTATCCTATTGGGAGAGCTGATATGTCACTTTGTGACTGATCAACAAATTCCTGCAATGAAAGAAATCTCAGTAGAAATGGGTCAAGTTGTTGTCTCCAAGAAGATCAGGGAGTAATGCAAAGAAACTGACCTTATCTCAAGACAGAAAGGACCAGAAGGTGGCCTTTGTTTCAGATAAACTACTACCAACAGCTGAGTTGGATAATTGGTGATGTAAATGTTTCTCCCTGTGTTCCTTAAAAGTGTAAATATTTCCCTGAGTCAGCCAGACCCACAAGAAGGGGAGTGAATATGTGTCTCAGCCCAACACAGAGTAGAAAAACAAAGCAACTGGTAAAAGAATTTCTACGAGAGCAAAAGTCTTGAGCTGGCTTCAACCATGTATTACTTCCTACTGACTGATGACACCCAGGATGGTGATAGTGAGCATATCATAGACACTGGGACTGGGAATCACAATGATCTTGTGATTGAATGGTGCACTGCATTTGCTGTGTTTTGCTAACTGTGACTTATATTTGGTGGTGTTATACAGTTTATTTTGAATCACTCTGATAAATCAGAAATCCTTTTCAACATTAGATATATTTAGAAAAAGTAAAACTAGTGTTAAATACTACAACCTCCACAATCTCAAAGGACCCAGTGAAAGTGTACTGCACTCTGACATATTTAAAATGGGTAAATCTGTCAAGTAGCTCATCTCACTATTTGTCACAGGCAAAAAAATAACCTACTCTGTGGGTGTATAAAAATCGTGACTGTGGGTTCTTAGGATTCCATAATACACAAGGGTACAATCCTCTAAAAGTCTCTTTATTGCAGATCACCACATATATTTATTTCCCCCATATCACCACTAGCAGGTATAATACCACAAAATCACTAGCAAGTTAAGCTATGATTAATAATGTGTGTGTATATATATGCATATATATCAAACTATTAAAGATTACTATCAGCAATCAATAATATAATATAAAACAATAGTATGGTAGCAATCAATCATATAACAACAGCAACCAATTGTAATACAGCAACGCAGTTGTTTTCTATTACCAGCTACCGGAAACTAATAATTAGTGAAACAAACTTATCAACAATATAATAGTGGGTAATTATAATAGAGTAGTTACATGGATATGCAATACCAGGATCAAGTGAATTAGACAGATTTCAGAGGGGGTGAAACAAACCCAAAAAGGAGAACATTGATACAAGAAAGGAACCAAACCATCTCAGACGTAGAGGACAAACCAGAAGTGGGACCAATGGAGTAATATACTGAGTCTCTCTTCACAGATAACCTACACCACAGAATCTGAAGTCATCCAGGCATCCCCAGCCCGGGTCCAAGATCCCACAGAAATTTCTTTTGGAGAATTCAGCCTGTCTAGGAAAGGAAAATTAAGTACTTTTTATTTCCTGGAAACATGACTACATCAATCACCAGCATTTTGAACAGCCAATAGGTGTTGTCAATATCTATTTTTCACATGTAAGAGCCAATATGTAATGAAGTTTTGTGTTTTTTCAGAGCATTTTCATTTTCCCAGACTGTTTCCACTTTTGAGATTATAAGTTGCCATTACAGTTTCTTAGGTTTTGCACTTACTCATATCTCAGGATGCCTCCTGTTTCTATGTACACAGCTGTATTTCAAAGATGCCAGCTGCACTTTTCAACGGTATTTCTGCTGCCAAGGCCTAGTTCTCAGGCTCTCAGGATGGCAGGCAATTTTTTGGTCAGTATTTTTCAACAGACATTTCCTTCTGTAATATTCTCCTTCTAATCAGGCTCTACTAATTATGGCTGCTCACATCACCATTTTGTTTCCATCTCTACACATCTACACTGTGTAAATATTAATTTTTTCCTAGGATCTTTGTGAATATGAATCAACATATTCCCCCAAAATATATTCTTGCATGGTTTTAGAAGATTATTTCAGTTCTGCTCTCTGTTGCATCCTGGGATTGGGTTTTAGGGGTTTTTATTTGTGTTAGCTAGCCAAGCCCTGTGTAACCCCGCGCTTTCCCTGTGTCGTCTCCCCCCATCCCCCACCCCCACGGTTTCTGGCCCCAAACTGCCTGCCATTGGATTTTCCCCCTCTGCCACTCCTGTAACCACCCCCCCGTCCAGCCCCAGGAAACCCCATGCCTGCCACCCCAATCCACACGATCCTGCTCAGCCCGAGGCTCGGTGCCCATGCCTGCAGGGTTCTCTGGTTGGTCACTGTTGCTGGTGTCACTGCCACGGCAGCTGCCCCTATTGGCCAGCAGGCCGTGGATCCTCTCGCCCCACCCCTCCATAAAATCCTACCCCGTCGGCACCCAGGCGCCATTTTCTCCCATGTGAGTGCTGGGAGCGGTTGCTTTCCATTGAACTGCGCCACGTGACCAATGAACTCCTGTCAAGCATGGAGTAAATGGACAAATTCCTTACTTCTTTACCAGATCTCTAGCACACAGTAACAGAGGCTGGCCAGCCCACGCGCCCGAGACACGGAGCCATGTCCGGGAACCTGCAGCAGAAAACCCTAGCAGCACATGGAAGCTACGCCACAGCCGGGCTCCCAAGAGCTGCGTGCAGCCAGGGAGAACGAAAGCTAACGCCGCAGCTCTCCAAATCCAGCATAGGTGAAACAGCACCAGACAGAGTCCTTTCTACGTTAATGAATACACTTAAAACTCTTTCAGGCATGAAGTCATTATTATATTACCTAATACATCCTAATTCAAGAAAAACATAGAAATAGCTCTCCTACAGCATAATCTGCACAGTATATCATGCACTTTTAACAGGAAGAGAAATATTTCAATTCTCAGGAGATACATGTGACCCCAGTTACCTAGGGTTACTTGACCTGTAGTGTAGATACTACCAATCTGCTCTGGTGATAGCTAGTCCTGAGCTAAATATACAAGAATCACTGTACCACATAGTGGGGTAATATCTCTCCTAAGATGGATACAGTGATACAGTCACCAGTGTAGATAGAGACTATGAGTAATGATTTATTTTAAAAATAGTTCCAGTATAGTCTAAAGTAGAACAATGGATCTGCTTGGGTAATGAAGGCCAGGTGCCAGAAAAGAGTTTAGTGCCTTATGAATAATATTGCTAGAAATTAGATGTGGGATTTAAAGCTCAGCTAACATCTGAACCCACAAAATGTCTAATCTCTATAAACATCTCACTTTTTCTTTTTTATATATTTTTTTTTTGAGCTATATCTCTAGGAGTCTAAAGTAATGTTTCTTTCTTCCTGTGAAGGACTGAATTATTTGATTCAGATGAAGGAATGGTACATTTCTCAACTAAGATCGTGGAGACTTGGAGCAAAGTGTCCAATTTTGGAGCACTCCATGTACATCTCTAGGATCATGCTCCACATAAAAATTATAGAAATCCATATCTTCTGAGTTGTGGTGGTGATCTACATCCTGATATAGGCTAGAACATGGTATCATAGGATAGCCAGGATAATTTCCTGCATTATAAACTTTCAATTTTATAATATTGGAGATTGGTCTAACTATGAAATAGAAATCTAGCCCACAGTCCCTTATTTTCCCAATCTGTGGAAGTCCTACCACTCCACAGAAGAGAATTCAGGAATCTTTTTTAAATTCAGGAAACTTTAGCTAAAGAATTCCCCTGAATGCCCTTTCCTAGTTATCTTGTAAAGCCACTATTAGAATATGCTCATCCTTATGCTGTTCTTCCTGAGATGTGTGATTTGGGTAAAGCATTCTGTTAAGGCATCAAACTCTTCTCATTCACTTTACCAAACATATGACAATTATATTATTGATGACATAACGTTGAAATACTGAGTTAGTATGTCAGAGATTGAATATTTACTTTTATTTTTTAATCACACATCTGGAGACGTATTCTAGTAGAAACCTCATGAAATTCAACAAGGGGAAAGATAATGGTGTCCTGGGCTGTGTTAGCCTAAATATTACTAGTAGACGAAGGGAGATGAACATTCCCCTCTATTCAGCACTGGTGAGACCACATCTGTGTCCTGTTATGGACTCCTCAGTACTAGAGTGGCATGCATACACTGGAGAAAGATCAACAAAGGGTGACTAAACCAATGAAGTGATATAGCTTTTCTCCTTTGAGTAAGGGCTGAGAGAGATGGGATGGTTTAGCCTAGAAAAGAGAGCCTCAGAGTGTTTAAGAGAACCTAACCCTCAGCTCATGTGAACCATTACTGGACCACTTATGTACCGTAAAGCCTCGTGATATGAATTCTGGATCCACCCAGGAAAAAAATAGTTATGTAGCAACTGTAGAACTCAGTATATAAATACTGAACATATGAATCCATTTATGGTGACAAGATACAAAGAAAAATAGTGAGGAAAAGTTTATAGAATAATAGCAACAAAAAAGGATGAACTGTTCTTCCTCTCAGTACTTTGTGCATTAATTGTTCTGTTTATCATATCCTTATACCAAAATTCTGTATTTTTAATTTCTTAATCAGGTGCTGCTTAGTCTGATAGGCATTTGAAAGCCACAGTTGGGTTAAGGGTGAGCATCCTCCTCCTTCTACAGAGAGGCATAATAAGCTCCACTGCAAAAAGATTCATGGCTCCAAGCAGTATCTGAAGTTAAAAATTCTCTTGCAGCTCCCTGTACATCTTAAATGTACTGAAAAGAAGCTGATCAAAATAGAGGAGGCTTCATGACTATGCAGCAAAACCACAGGAAAGTGAAAAATCAGCTTTATTCTTTCTTTCTAATACAGTTTAGTTTACATGAAATTTTATCTTTTTCAATTGGAAAGTTATTTGAGTATAATAGAATAAAGGCAGGTACAATTACCCATCTTTATCCCAATACCATTCAGTATTCATTCAATACTACATTCATCAGTAATTTTTTAGAGCATATAAGGGTCTGACACTAGACAGTAAGGTTATTAATGTGCATTCAGCCCTTTTTAATGTGGTGTATTCTGGGAAATTTAATTTGTTCCCTTTTCTTTCTTAATTCTCCTGATTGAAAATGTGTTTTTTCAACCACCCTGGAAAACACAAACAATTACAAAACACTACCAAATCCCAATCCTCTGTATGAACAATTTTAAAGCATTAATTTTCTAGAAGGTTTGTGTCATGGGTTTACATGGAAAGGTTTAATGTCTGTGAGAAGACACCAGAATCTGCACAGATGGCAGCAATAGGAAGATGCAAATAATTCCATGCCTGATGAGGCAGATCTGGCTAAACTCTGCAGACAAAAATTCATATAGTGACAAACTGTGAGAAAGAAAGAAATTTGTTACACACGTGCTATCTTAAGTTATGGGAACAGTATCTACACCTCGTGGATACCTGGGACTTGGAGTGTATAAAAATGGTACCTCCAGGAGAACTGGGGACTCCCACCACTGAGGAAGGAGCAGGATGCAGTGGGTACCTGCCACGACCTCAAGCAGTCGAGATGCGCCAGCTAGCACTGCCTGTGTAAGGCCGGGTGACCACCACATGAGTGTGGGAACTCCAGGGGAACGGTGTCTGCCACCCTGGTAGTGCTGAGTGCTGCGGCGTGGGTAACGCAGCATTGGTGGCTTCACACGCTGAGAGGAGATGAAGAGACGAGAGAAGGATGCTTGTTTGCGAGCCCTAAGAGTTTTATTCCCCCATGCATGGTTGTAACAAAATGCTCTCTGGCCTGGATGCAGTTATAAATGCTGGAGAACAAAGGCTTGCAGCAGATTAAGTAGGGGGTGGGCAGACAGGGGTGGAAACCTGGCTCGCCCAATGGGGACAAACAATAGAGAAACAACATAGATAACAACCAATGGTAACATAACAGAGGTGGGTACAGAGTCCTGGGACGAATAGAAAGGCTAAGGTGGGGTGATTGATACAGATCTTTCTTGAAGAAGCCGGGGGTGGTTATAAGATTGACACTCAACAGGGAGTGGACAATCCTTGACTGACTGAACCAAATAAGGAGACAGCCGGGAGAAGTGAGAAGATTGACAGGTAACTGTGGATGTGGGTGGCGGGAACTTTCGGGGTAAACAACTTGGAGCAAACCACTGTAAGGGAAAAATAGGGAGTACAAGGAACAAACCTATCTAACATTAATTAAACATCTGACTAAATCAACCCAAGCTACAACAGCAGGAGGATGCCACAACCACAGGGATCCATGGTGCTCACTCTCTGTCTCTCTCTCTCCTCCCTACCTATCCTTTCCCTTTCCCTTCCCTCTCCCTTCCTATTTCTTTCTATCTCTCTACCTCACATTTACTGTTAAATAAAATCCATACAATTGATTTCAGCATGTGGTCTGATTTGCACCTTAACTCAGGAAGAAGCATCTCTTATAATTGGATCATAAGATCAAGAAAAAAAAAAAAAAAAAACCTATGATAATAGTGAGATGTAAACGTTTGACGAAATCATATCATGACAATCTCACTTTGATACACTTCTGTTATAACTGACTTTTTACCCAACATGCGTGGACTGAGTAGAAGCAGCTGTTATGGGTTTCTTTAGCTTCACCTTTTCATCAGGTTTCTATTGGGGAGTATGTTTTGTCTAGCAGCTTCTTGTTCATTTCCTAGATCTCAGAATCCTACTTTCATAAGACTCCAAGAAAATAACAATTTCATCTCTTACATGTTTTTAGTGATTTTTATTTCCTTTTACAATAAGTTTCACATTACTGTAAGAGAGTGAAGTGAGTTGAATAGTTCCAATTAAGATGTTTTTGTTGTTTTGTCCAGTTCAGTTCAGTCCTCAGTTTCTAGAGATGCATTGGGGTTTTTATTCAGCAAAGATTCTGAAGAGTCATCTATTTTCCTGAGTTGACTTAATAAAGCTTTATTAAAACAGACCAGGGTGCCAGGGCTTTATTTAATCAATTTCTGGTTTCACCCACCAAGAGTTCATCCTTCTCTAGAGCAGCTGAATGAAAACAATCTGATTCAGCATTTCTGTGTTGGCTAGGTCATGCAATTAAAAACAAACAAACAAACAATCCCCCCCCCCCCAAAACGTTCAATAGACTTAATGTCAAAATATATCCTTTAGTAGTACTCAATCTAGAGACATTTTATGTTTGCAACTCTTTACTCTGAATTTCCATAGTTCCTTTTACTATTTTGCAAGGTATTAGATGCATTAGCAAGTATATTATCTGAAGGAGTGTTTTATTGCATCTATTGGCTTGACTAATGTGATAATGAAGACTGTCAAAAAATGATTTAACATGTCTAGAATTACTTTTTTTTGTAACTTTTCAACTGCAGCAGAAACAGAGTACTGTAAGGAATAAAAATCAGAACAAGTTTTCTAATAAATTATTTTTATCTTTAAATCTTTATCTTTTTTGTGATAGTTTTAACTTAATAATTGCTGAAAACAGAAGTTATTTTAAAATAATTTGAGATCTAGTGCTACCAGTATTTTTAAACTCCTAATAATTGGGTACTCTAATACTATTAAGAATAAATGTGTTTTATTGGTTGACTAATGTGATATATGAGAGATTGAGTGCAAGTAAAAATACAAGGTAGGAAACCACAATATTACTGAACTCTACTGCAGTTTTGTAATTTATTTCTCAAATAAAAAGATATCTCCCAAGATGCTCAACATGGGTGACTTTCAAAATAAACAGCAACATATTGACAAAAGATTTAGAATAGTAACACTGATGTTTTGTGTTTGCTTGTAGATAATTATTAGACCTGCATTTGGGTAGCATTCAAAATTTATTTAAAGCGGTCAATTTCCAACAAACACTATTAGGAGATTCAAACACTGGAAAAAACTCTCACCATGTAATAGTATCCCAGCAGACCAAGATAAAAAAGGTGTCATCACCATTCAAGTAAGCAGTCCCTGTAATGTTCTGTGAAGCTGAAAGACAAAATCTGTTTATGACTTCAGGCCATCAAGTCAAAGAAATATGTGTCCACAGTGATGATAGGAGAGGGCAGTGACTTGGTGGTGTCTCTGCTCTATGGTTAACAGTGTTGACATTGTGTTAGCCCATAACTGCAGGAAGAGCTGAAACCTTCCTCACACCATAAGTGGTTCCATTTTTATTCATGTGCCTGCCAATGATTCTCATCCAGAATTGCTGTCCTCTGACATCTATTTCAAAAACAGTGTAACCATCCAGCTACAGATGGAAATGAAGGTGGAGGTGGAAGGCAGTTTAAGAGGAGATTAAGTTCCTGTGTTAATAATGAAACAATACACAATGAAAGAAAAGTCATTGCTAAGAAAAGCTGACTAGATCAGCTGTTACAGTACAAAATAGAAATCTGGATTCTAGACTTGTCTTACAGAGTTGGTTGTTCATTTTATAATGAACAGTTGTTGGATAAAATGGTGTTTATTGTGGTCTAGTGTATATTTCTTAGTTTAAATTCTACATTGACTGTTGAACAGTCAATGTAGAATGTAAAGAAACAATTTGGCTAAGAGAGCTTTTTTTGGCTCTTCTCTGGAAGTAATCAGTGGTGGAAGAGTAACAAATGATGGGCTATGAATTTCATTCCATAGGAGGAACTGATGTGGAAGGAAATTAGAACACCATGACCCATGTATCTATGCAGAATCATAGTACCCTCTTTTGTGTTGTTTTTTTGATGTACTACTGCCCTCATTTTTGTAAGAAAGATGAACCGTAAAAGAAGTTCATAACAGCTTATAGTCATGATAAAGCTCATTTGTTCCACTTGTCACTTTACCCCATGACTTTTGCTTAAGTTTAGTGTTTGTTATGTGCATTACTTCTTTTTCTTTCTCTAGGCCTAGGGAGTCACAGAAAATTTCCTTTAAAGCTGTTGCCAGCATGGAGAAATCAACAGCCTGCTATCAGGCTGAAAGACCATAATTTCTTTTCCTAATAAATTAAGAATTGTCTGCCATAACCCACTGACAACTAAAGGATTTCTAGGCTTATTAAAATTTTGGTTACACTGATAGACTGTGCTTTAAAAGCATGGACACCTTAGGTTCTGCATTGTCTTCTTTTTTTTTTGTTTGGAACAGCACATTGAGCAATTGAGTTCAAATACTGTGTCATTTTAATTGGTGCAGGAGAGCAATTGACTTTCAATGGCAAAATGTCAAGTGCTTCCTTTGCCTCATCAAAGCAAATTTGTCAGGAAAAGACTATCATCTCATATAAATAGCAATCAGTGCAATTAATTTGTATGTTTCAATTAGCTCATGATCTAATTATCGCATGGTCTAAGGATAACAGCTAAGGACTTCAAAGAGAAAAAAGTGTTTCTCCTCTCTATTTCACTGTCTCCTATACTGTTGACTCATATTCATATACTTGAATAAATCCTCTGTGATAGTTTGTTGAACTTTGCAGCTTCATTTCACACAAACTTTCAAGTTAGTTATACTGTGAACCTCAAAGCCCAGTTCTACTCAACTACCAGAGGAATTAAAGCTAGCTCAAGTGATAGAAGAAAGACAGATGTTCTACGAAGTGTTGATTATATTTAAATTATTAATGTATTGAGAGTAAATCCCTAAGACCTCCTCGCACATTTATAAAATAAAAACTGAAAAGAGGCAGAAGGGGATAGACCCAACAGAATATTAACGTGTCTGCAATGTTGTTGCTGTTGTTTTAAGATACAAGAGGCCCATCTTTAGTATAACAGCAGACTATTCTGAACAGGAAGAGAGTTTCAGATTTATTTTTAGTTTGATAGGATTCCAGGCTCTGCCTAGAAGAGTTTTTTGGTACTTTTTCTATAGAGAGAATACTTTAACTGTTTCTGAGGCAAGAACTGTATCACTGGCTCCTTTACTTTTCAAATAATTTCAAATAATTACTAAGAAAATACTATAGGGCCTTGCTTCAAACTCTTTGCTCAGTCAAACTGAAACACACTTCTCTTACTAACAGAAGCCAATATCTCATATTGTTTTCAACCTTTCACCATTTCTTAAAATAATTCTCAAAAAATATGGATGACTACATTGCAATGCAGAATAGTTTCTATTAATGGTAGTTATGGAAAAAAATGTGGGCAAAAAATATCTTAATGCTAAAGACAGTATTCATCTCAGAATGCTAGAATTCTTAAGAGTATAAGAATTAACAATTTAAAAAATTATGGCTTCATTATACAATTAAAATATTTCCTGTTTCATAATATCTTTTACCTTTTTTGGTTAGTCCTCTTTTTTTTTTCTCTTTTCTTTTTATACATTATGAAAAAAAAGAAAGGTGGGAAATGAGTAAAAGAAAATTGTTAGAAGTCTTACCTGACAATTTTCTCTGTTAATTGGTAAAAAGTGAGTCTTTTCTCCTCTGTGGTAAATTCCAGCCTTCCTCAAGATGAGAAATGGGATTAAGTTATCCTGGTCAATATGATACAGAAGTTTTCCTCCTAGACACTTCTATTGTGAACAACTGTTGCTTCTGTCTCCCGTGAATGGAGCAGACTTTTATATGGGCAAAGAGTTTGCAGATTTCTCCATTTATCCTTAGGTTAATTCTCAAAGAAAGGAACAAAAAAAATTTAATAGCAGTAACTTATATTTCATGTTTACATCTTTCTGTCTGTGTCCCTGAAAGAAGTCATGCTCAAATGATCATTTTTCCTACTAAGATTGTAGGCAGACTGACATGACTGAAAAATAAAAGTAGAGGTGTTTTATCCAGCTGCAGTAGCTTATGATTTGATTCAGGTCATGGCAGTCATTGAATAAATTAAAGAAATTCCACCTAAACATGTACTAAACATAAGCCTATATTCTCTCAAATTAGTACTCTTTTTATGGGATTAGATTGTTGACAATGATTATTGCATCTTCTCTATTATCAATCTATTTTTTTTTTATTCAGTGTAACTTATTTTGCAAATGTAGACAGCATCAACAGGAAAAGAGATTTTGTTGTTCGTAGTAGAACAGCATCCAGCTCAGGTTGTAACACTTTCTTAAGAGTGAAGAATTTAAACTTTTCTATGAAAACACTGCAACAAGAATCTCATATATATATATAAACCAGTGTGCAGTGTGATGTCTGTTACAGCCTTTTTCCAAAAGAATACTCTCTATTGTCTTATGAACAAAAGAAGAAAAAACTCTTTGCTGTCCTCCTTCAAACTCCCTAAGTGAGGAGGAGCCTGTGGGCTGTAAGTTTTGTGCTGAAAAGCTTTTGCCTGCAGCCCACTTCTTCAGGCATTTGTGAAGGGCTGGAGTCAAAACTCTTTTTCATAGTTTCCTCCTAGCTGCTTCAGTCAAATATAGAGCCACTGTTATAAATTCTGTTATTCTGAGCGATTTAATTCTTCAGTGTATTAAACTAGGAGCTCAGGCTCTCCACCCTAACTGCATTTTGCATTGGCACTTACACATGTAAAAGCTACATTTTAAGATGTTAGGATTACAATGCCTTATTTGTCTGTTTCATCTAGTCCCTTATAATCAGTACATTTTGCTTTTTTTTTTTTTCTCCTGACTACATGAATGGCTTTGCTTTTCATTTCACATTTCTCTAAAATACTCTCCATATTAGGTAGGGATTGTCCTGTTTCTCAGAGTAGTTGTGTCTTCTGTGAGGTTTCTGGTTTCTTTCAGGATGGTTTTGAGGAAGTATATTGTATGTCTTGCTGACCCTTTTGTTTAAATATATTCTATAGCTTTAGTAAGGTTCCCCCTAATCCATTACTTTCAGAAGTCCAAACCATTAAAAAGAAAGCAGCAGAAGTATTTCATTAGCAAATACCTCCACAAATGACATCAGTTTGCAACTCAGATCAGAAACATTTAAATCTCAGCTGGAAGTATTTACTAAGTAATGACAGATCTTTACAGTCCCTGTTGTAAACACCTAACTGGTTTCAAAGTTTACTTTGGCATTCCTAGACTTTCGAATTCATTATGAAACTGGTAATTCATAGCCATTATAGTAATTTTTTTTTCCTTGTCATATTCTTGGTTTACTGGAAATCAACTGGTTGTACTTCAGCAGCATTATTGCCTCATTAGGAGAGGAACAAAGAGAGACGAAAGTTCTCTTATTCAGCTGTACTGTACTGACTATTTCCAGCACACCAGAATCAGAGTTTCTAAAAAGTCAGCAGGTCTTGCAACTTTCTACTTTTATACCTATTATCTAATTAAAATCAGAGCTGTCTAGGAAAGTATGGCTCTGAAGATGTAGAGAAACTGAAAATCCAGGACATATTACCATTAAAGTTTTCAGCAAAGACAAAGAATTCAATCAAATGTATTATGATTTTATTACTGTTATTTTAAAAGTTCCATCTGAAGCATCTATTTTTCCTTTCTTCAAGTGCAAGCAAATACTTTTCATCCCTATCTTAAACCTGTACTGTGCACACACACAAACTGCTTCTTCTCCAATTCTTCAGTAGATATAAAAAGAACTACATTGATTCATAAAAATGCATAACACTTTGCAGTAGATTGTTTCCTAAATTCCTGTACTTTCACTTTCTTTCCACCTGGACTCTGAGTGAAATGAAGAATCATATCTCATCAAACGGTGTATCCAAACTTTGGAGGGATCAGGAGCTCAAGGAACACCAGAATCAATCTCCCCTGCAGCAGAGACACAGCTTAACACATCTTTGATAGGGTAGATGCTTATCCACAGGTCACTCTATCCTCCTCCACTAAACTCTCTTAGAAGAATGCAATTACATTCTCCAAGACCCTGATCATTGTTTACAGTCATTTTGTAATGAGGAAAATATAGGATTTAAAAGGTTATCTTTTGTTGTGGAATCCAGTGCTCTCTGACATCAATCAATCTTCTTAAAATTGTTTAGATTTTTGTTTGGCTATTCTGATGTGGAAGTTCAGTTCTAAAATAACTGCTTATGAGGGGTGGTTAAAGACCAGACTTATTAATGTTCACTTCGTGTTCATTTATTCAGTGCTTACATTGCTCATTAGCTTACATACCCTTTTTTAGAAGTGAATAAAATTATCAGTCTCAGCCCTGTAGTATTAAGTTTTCCTGTTCTACTACCATTTTATTATCTCATCCTGAAAGATTGAGGTCCCTTTCCTTATATATTCTGTTTTTAGAATGTAGGTGACCTGAATTGTCCATATCAATTTAAGTGTCATCCCACCAGGTGAGATATGTTGAAGCAAAGTTAGACAGTTATATATATTACCATCTATGCCTGAAGTAGTTCACCTCACATATTCTAAAAATAGGTTTTATTTTTTCATGCCTGCATCACATTAATGGGTTATTATCATTATGCTCTTAAGTGCATTAAGACATTAAGATTGCTGTATCTCCTCATTTCTAACTGATATTTTTTTTTAATTTGGCTAATTTTTTCATACTTCATTTTCATGTAGTTAGTCCATGGCTCTGTTTTAACCATAATATTCTATTATGTACTGAAGAAATGAAGTCCACTTGTTTATAAGATGGGGCTGGACATATATGTGAAATTGGAATGATATGTGGAATTAAAGGGTACATGATCATCTGAAAGGTGGCAAAGACCTCTGATTTGTGAGAAAGGTCAACGAGGATTCAGCATTTAATAATAAATAAATAAGAGACAAGAAAATATGTGGCTACTTGTGTTCATTTTTGAGTGTGTGTGAGTATATTGGCATCTCTGGAACACTTGCTGGAACTATAAGCAAAAACAGCAACAAACAAACTGAGAGAATAATTCTTCTGAGTCTCTCTGGTATCAGACAATCCAAGCAGCAGATCATTCCCAAGATACTCTCATTATGATTACTGAGACAATATATTCTTCCTTATATATTTACCTCTTCCGATTTTTCTTTGCATGTGGTATTTTTTTATAGTTGCTTAAATATGGTGACATAAGCAGCCTATGATGCAAACATGACACTCTTCAAGATCACAGCAGTTTCCTTGTGTTTTGCACAAGATTTATAAATATTAAAGCTACTTCATATAAATGTTGGATATAGCATGTGTAAATGCCTCTAGATTTTATCATAGACCCTATATTTGCAGTTGCAACTTAAAACTGTCACAAATCATCAAATAATTTTAGACTCTAAAGCCATATCTTCCAAAATATGCATTGAAAGGCTTTAAACAAAGATTTCCAAGCAATCTGGTCAGGCTGGTCAGAGTTTTGCTATTATTAAATCATGAAACTACACGACGATACTCCCAGAAAGCACAGACAGCAGAACATCCACTCTTTGAGTTGGTAAGGATCCATGTGCCCAAAGTGCACAAAATGAAAACTGAAGGAGTGCTAAATTAATTTTTTGTGCTTAAGAGGAAATAAAATTTTCAGTTATATAACAATCTGTATAATGAAAAGAGAAGTCTCATCAATTTGACCTCAAATGTAGCCTTCTTGCTTTCTAAAAATCTTAGAGGCCATTTTAAATATATGTCAAAGACCAACAACTGAATGCTTACAGAAAAATCAAAGGACATTAATGATTTATAGATTTGAGAAAATGATGAATTCTGTAAAAAGAAAATAAAGGAAATACAACTATTTTTTAACATCACAGAGAAAAAATTGTGGTTTTTTTTAAACATACCAAAGGATAGATAAGTACATGCGAGAAATAAGACTGAATGTATAAAACATAGTAGAGCTTTTTGGTAATGGGAAATTGTTCCTGAAGTTAGATGATGTAAATGCTAAGAGATATCTCACAGCATTTCTTACTTAATTCACACATAGTGTGCTAATCAGAAAAAATGAGAACTTCTCATAAAATTCAATTTTTTCCTATCAATTCACTTCATGTCCAAGAAAAATTAGTTTGAAATAAATATTTTTAAAAACTCAGAAATTAAAAAATATTTTTGTGTATATTTTGTGAAGTTATGTTTTTAAATACAATTATATTTTCTGTGGTCAATTATTTTCCTAGTAAGCAAAATCTAGCTTGGAAAAAGTGAAAGCTGTAAGCTTTCAGTCATTACCTGAAATTTATTGCAATAAAAACATAAAACCCAATTAAATCACAGATAACTATTTAACTCTTTGGTATACAAGGACCTATAGTATAAAATATTCTTGACTTTTATGCCACTAAGATGTAGTAATAAATGCGTCATTGATATTTGGCAGTATGCCAGACACATGGCACTTTTAAAATCACCTTTTTTTTTTTTTTTTCAGCAGTTATTTCCACGGTGTCAACTATGCTAAGGTTGTCCATTAACATCCACTTTAAATCATTGGACTACATCAGTAAATAAAGATTATTCAGTGGTAAAAGAGATTTACTCCAGCTAACTGTTGCCAACATATTTAGCAGAAATCAAGTGCCTATAGAATAAGTGAACTTGTGAGGTGGGGTCTCCATTTTATTCAATGTTGGAAAGTCATCATTCATTGTAATTCAAATGTTTAGTATTACACTGCTAATCCATAAAATCTGAGGACCAAAATTAAGTTGGAAATATACTTCAGAGCAACTGTATGAGACCAGATTGGAACACAAATTTGCTTTTCTCCTATGTAAATAGAATAAATAAAATGAGTTTGTTTGCATTCTATGGATCACAGATGACAATAAAGACTGTATAGTCTACTTCTCAGTCAACAAAGGAAGTTTTTTACTATTGTGATACAGTTCTTTATTTCAGGTCTGCCAAGCATCCTATGGATAGAACTTTTCAACTCATTTCTTCTTAATATTATATGTCTACTGACCACAATGACAGTGAAGGAAAGACAGAATTAATTTTGCCCTGCCCCTCCTTGATTAAGAGACAGTAATTCAGTAATTATTCAGTTTCTGATTCCTTGGAACATGGTCTACAAGTCTGTTTTTATTTTTTGTCCAGAGAGGTTCATGAGTCCTTCAAATCCTTTCCTCATTTTAAAGAAATACTCAAACACTGTCTATGCAGTATTATTACAATAAATATAGATAGCATATATATTACAATTCCTTACCTCTGTTGCATTAAACAAAGCACAAATGTGGGACATTCAAATTGGTTAATTTGTAATTTGTAGCTCCACAGTAGAATAGAGAAAACATGCACATCTAATCAGAGCATTTTCAGTAAAAGTATCCTTTGAGAAATAGCTTAGCAAAGTAGCAAGTTATTTTAAATGAAAGCTAAACAAAGAAAGAAGTTGCAAATTGTCAGCTTTCATCTTTCCAAAGTTACTTGCTTCTCACATTAACAACAAGGATATTTCCTGTTTCCTTTCCCCCCACCCTATGTTGAATTCAACACAGTGCAACATACCACAGAAAGAATAAAAACTATACTATTTTTCCTACCTTTCTATTTTTTTGTATATTCAATATTTTTTAAAGTAATAACTGGTTTTAGTCAGTTCTATTTTCTCATTAACCTTTTTATTTTTCCACAAACAATATTTCGACAACTCAAGACTTTCAAACAATATTTCCTTTTAGCAAATGTACATATTTAGATTCAAATTTTATTTTCAGAAATGGGAAACAGTATTTTGAAAGCAGTTTTGGGGGGTACTACTGGCATATCTTTTACTGGTAAAAAAAGTGATTAAATGGCTTTGCTTGTCATGACTAAGACAGTCAGAACCTCTCTAAAATTCTAATAATAGCTCTGCCCAAAGAGATACCTTTTACCCTAAAAAGACCCCTTCATTTTTTCCTATAGACTCAACATTTGTCTTAAATTATGATGCACTCTATATGCAATCCCTTATCTCCTAGTCAGCTTAACACAATGAATATTGTCTATCAGCATGAAAACATATAATTTTCACTATAGTTCTTTTAGATGTGTTTATAGATATTTTAATATAATGCAAGAATGGTTATGATGAGAATTCAAATGCATCTAAGTTATAACAGATTTTGAATTAGCTAACTAGCCATAGCACATTAACATCCACTACCTGCTCTTTTCTATCTTCCTCAACTTTTTAGTGGTTCCATTCTAGAAGCATCTACCTTTATTACAGAGGAGGAAAGGAGATGAGCCTCTTTAGTGAAAATTCCTGGAATTTATTTTGAAATCTAGCCAGTGTAGTTAAAGCTGATAGACATCACACTGAATCCACTCTGTTGAAGGCATTTGGCAGCAGAGAGAGAGGGATAGGGATCAGAAGCAGTTAGCCAGAAAAATAGAAGGAAGTGTAACTTGCTCATTTGTAACAGCTGGATGTGTAAGCCTGTATCTGTCAAAGCCTTAATGAAACCTAGACTAATAACCAAAGAGTTCAAAGCCAGAAAGATGCCCTGTTAAATGAAAGGTCAGTCTTATCTCACACAGCAGTTTAAGCTAATTAAATACAAACTAGTAGTCCGAGATTCACTTTATAGCTAATGGAAAGAATTTGGTGTATCTATTTTATGATAAGATTTCCTTTTGCTTTTTACCTCTTTATTAATTTCTTATATGGAATACCTTAACTGCTTAAATTTAAAACTTACCTTTTAAGCCCTGAATTATACAACATAAATATTAGCCATTATGATTGGGAAAAAAAAAAATCCTATCCAAATCTAAAAGAAAGGTAGATTTCTCTTTGGTAAGACTTATCTTCTCAAGTTGATTTTGCAAGAAGCTTGAAATTCTAAGCAAAAATGAAATAGAATTGAATAACTTAGATGAATCATTTAGTATGGCATGAATCTGTAACTTATAGAAAGAAATTTCTCTTGATTAGGTTCTTTGGAGAAGAGGGTAAATATGAACCCATAGGAACTACTACAATGTTATCTGATTTGCAGTGTCAGTCTTGGCAGGATCAGTGAATAACAACTCTTCAGGTTTATTAAGCAGAACCAAAACAAATCCCCAAATAACACCCACTGAGCCCCCCAGAATTATCTTTATTCCCTTTTTATGAAGCATAGTGTTTCCTTAAAGGATCTCTAATCCTAAGCTGAGTGTAAAGAGTAAACTTCACAAAAGTGCCCACAGTTCCTCTACTAGGTAGAGACAGACAGTGTGAAGCCTTTAGCAATAGTTATTGCAAAGAATCACATAATCGTGGAATAATTTACCCTGGAAAAGACCCTTAATATCTTTGAGTCATCAAAATATATTTGTTTTCTCCTTTTACTACCTGTAATGTTCCACCCTATGAAGTTAGTTATTCTTTTAAAGAAGCAATCCAAAAAATCTTTATTGTATCCAACAGCTTCACAACCAGTTACTGAGCAGAACTTGAGAAAGTTGAAGAGTTTGTGCTATTTCTGCTGCTTTTCCTTGATAGTAAGGCATTTCCTCATTGTTTAACCTTTGTATCTGCAAATACTGTTGCCTGGAATAAATGTAGGTGATACAAATTATCTTAATTATTTGACCATTCCACTATTAGTCAAAAGGCAATAGATATAGATGTTATTCCTCTGGATCCTTCTGGAAACTCACTAGGACACACATGATATTTGAGAAGAAACTGCTTCACCAGATATCTTAGTAAAAATTTTCTGAGATTTATGTAAAAGATTGGAATTTACATGTAAGGTAGGATTACACAATCTTAATACTAGGTCTTTCTTGCCCATAAATCCTAAAAGGTCACAGAAATAGAGCAGCGCTCACCTCTTAGCCTATTTCCCATTGAAGATATATGACAGCAGCCAAATTAGACTGACAGATTCAATACTGTCAATAATTTACAGTATTAGACTGATATTTTTTGATAAAATTATTGTTATTACTGAAATAAAGTCTTTCTGGGCACTGAGTTACAAAAAGACTTTTTTTTTTTTTTAATTCTCAGATCTTTCAATGAGTATTGCCAACAAGTAACAGTGCCTTTGGGGTTTACAGTATTTACGGTATACAAACAACTTGTCAAACTTTTTCTGTTTTAAAGGTTGTATTTTAGGCCACCAGTAAGAGCTACAGTACCAGCAACTTCATTCCAGCAGAAACATTGCTGTTCCTGGCTGTATTTGACTTCTACGACTAACTTGTTCACCCAAACAAAATCTGGAGTAATATAAATATACCTGCTCAGCCCTTGTCAAGCAAGACTAACAGCTTTCATACTTTCTAGTAGCTAATGGTTCTGAAATCTACTTTGAATAATTTAGAAAATCTAGTTGCTATTAGCAAAAAAAACAAAAAAAATTGAAGGAAAATATGTTCACTAGTGAACACATAGTGGGAAAGTCTCTAACGAGGTTGTGTGGTTTAAATAAAAGTCAGTTGTTCAACTGTTCCTTTTCACATTTTGTTAACAAAGTGCTTCACTTTGCATGAGAAAGTGCATATTTGCATGAGAAATATGGTCAAGGTAGACAATATGTTTGTATTCTACATTAGTTCAGGGCTCTGATTGCCTTCCTCCAAGGAACCAAACTCCTAGGTTGTTCCCTTAAGCCCAGGTTAGCAGCCTGAGAAGCATCTGTCTGGTGTTTTGTGTACACCTGTCAAAAGCTGAGTAAAAAGCTTCGGAATGATCCCACTCAAGTTCTGTGGACAGCTAAAAACCTGACCAAGCATTCCAATGGCAGTAGAGACAGATGAGTCTGCTGTTCTACACAGGAGATTCAGTCAGAAACTCTGAGGCCGTGAGAGACACAGAACATGTATAAGTTGAACTGATAGTTGTACAGCCTTGAGCACAAACAGGAGAGATGAATTTTGTTTCTGTCAGAATTGTATTCTTTGGGAGTAGCATAGCGAACCTCTGGTTTTCAGAAGGGAATAATGCTTTTTCTTCCAGGTTCTGCTTCTTCTGTTTTTGCTTGAAAATAACTTATTACCTATTTTCAGAAGCAATAACTGATTCAGGGGTTTTATGTTATGTAGTGGTTCTCTTAAACAAAATGATAGAAAAACTCTTATGATGTTCTGTCTTCTGTCTATCCTTTTTCTTACAGCAAGCAATGAAATTGTGTTTAAGTGGCTTGAAGAGTCACAGAACATTTAAACGCCTTTTTTTCTCTCCTGCTCCTGGTAATTAAAATCAGAACTTGATTATTTTATTTTGCTGTGTTTTAGTTACTTAGAATTTCTGTAATTTTTCACTTCACCCAAATTTTACTTTAACTAAAATAGAAATTGTAGTTGTTGTTGTTTTTAGTAGAAGTAAAACTGTTTCTTTTTTATTCAGGATTTTGTGTCTTGACCATTTTTTCCCAGTCTGTTGTGCTCAAGGTGTTCGTACACCCTTTTCCATGCCCACTACTGTGTGTAGCTAACTGCATTTGGACCTGTGGTGTTAAATGACCCTTCTGTTTGATTTGAAGTTGGTTGAGTTTTAAAGAGATGTATCTTAAAAATAATGATTGCTCCATTTCCCTTGAGCAATTGTTAACAATGTAATAGCTTAACTAGGGAATATAACTGTTATAACTCCCTGCAGTTCTCTTTTTATAATTTGTGAAGCAAGTTAAAAAGATTTCAAGCCATTTATTCAAAGTGTTTGTAGAAAGCTACTTTCAAATTTTGAAGCATATTATCTTGCATGTTTTGTGAACAACAATTCCTAGCTTTCAATTCAAACACTATGTTTAAACCTAACAGGAAAAAAAATGTCAGTAGTTTGGGAAAATAGGCTGTGCAATTCAGATCAGGGAATGTCTCAGTGAGAGTTTTCATGTATGTGCTTTTGTATATTTGCTTTTCACAGTGGTTGCAGCACTTGAGAAATAAACTCTAAGACATGTATGTCTCAGCTTGGTCAGTGAAGAGAAGAATGGACTAGGACTTGATTCAACAAAATATCTGCTGCTTTTCTCAGAGGTATCTTCTAACATCCTTCTTACTATATATATACCAGATAACATGGAAGTAAAAGAATTATTTACATCACCCCTTCCAAACATTACCTGGTTACATTAAAACATATCTTTATCATACTGAGGGCAGAACATACTTGAAAGATTTGGTACCTCTCAGAAAATAACAGTCCAGAATATATGTTTTGGTCTATTCTGCCCCCTTTGTGATACTCATACTTTGCAAGGCTTAGAAACACAAGCAGCAGCTCCTTTGTTAAGTGTGTAAATGAGATGATAGAACAGAAGAATCAGTAACTCTCCTTCAACCTGCTATTTGCCGATTATTGCATTATTTGTTTGTTTAAACTTGACTTTTATTAGTTTCACTTGATGGTCCCTGGATCCTGTACTGGGAGGATTTATATACTTGAACATCTTCATTGAAATTCACCATCTGAATTTATGTATTCCTTGGAGCTCCAGCCAGTGCAGCCTTTTTTTCTCTACTTGCTGATACTATTTAACATTTGTGTATGCATACCAATGTGGACATTAAAATAGAACTGATAAATCTTTCCTTATAAGTACCTTTTCTTTTTTCCTCTAACTGAAAAAGAAATCTAGGAAGTTTAGCTCAACTCTAGAGATCTTAATTAATGTACAAATTAGATATGTACAGTGTGGAACTACACTTACTGACCAAGTTAACACTGCCCTGAAGAAATTATTGGCTTCACTATCACCAGTGTCTAAAGACATTCACTTGATGGAGTGTCAGCAGTAAAATTGTCAGTTATAACTGATATTTTCTAGGTTCTGAATATGTTCAGTCTCTTTTAGTCATAAGACATTATGAAGTGGGTTATAAGTATATATTTAGATGATTCAGATACTCTCTTGTAATGTCCGGTTTGCTAAGGCCACAGGTTTTCCTAAGTGAAATATGTCTTCTTGCATTTTGGGATAATCATATCTTCTAATGGCCAAGGACTTAGGATCTTTACACTTTTTACATCCACCATTTCACATAAGGGCATGTTTCATTATAAAATAATGTATTTACTTTTTTAATATAATAATTTCACCTGCTTTCACAGTTGGTTTTTTGGTGGTGTTTTGTTGTTGTTGTTGTTGTTGTTGTTGTTGTTGTTTTTTTCATTTCCCTGATTTCATGCATTGGAATATTAAAAGATAGTCCATGTTTGCCCTCTTTTTAATTCATGATTTTATAAAACTCTTTTACAACATCTACTGCATACTATACTTGAGATAGAGCTCTTTCATGCATTTCTACAGTAATAATTAATTAAGAAGAGGAGAGCAGCAAAAAATAATCTAGTTTAGCTTTTCATTAAAATATTCTCCTTTTTTTAATAATTGCTCATTTAATTTTATTAAGATTACATGTATTAGTTTTTCAGCATGTTTTTAATCAACAGTCAAGAACACTCATAATTGTTAAGGCATCCTGCAACAATTCACAGACAGCTCTTACAGCCTGTGTGTACCAAGAAATTAGAGAGTTGTGATTGGAGTGTTTAGAAGACTGAAAAATCAGGTCAGTCTCAAACTGTTAAAACAACACTTCACTAGATTGACATTAATTAACATCACATTTTGATAATAATTAGAAATTGCACATTGTTAATCATTATTACTGCATACTGAAAGCAATTCTGTCTTAACAATCATACTGCACCAGATGTGAATATGCAAAATCACAAAGATAATACAGTGCAGTCAGCAAAAATGGCTGCAGACTGTGATGATTGTATTCACTGAGCTCAATATGTGCTCCACCTGGGGTCCTCTCCCTGCTTCTACCTCCCTGTACCCTAATTCTCCTACCCACCCATGCTTGGCTACTTCTAGTTTTTTTAAAGCCAAACCAATCCTTATCCAGCTCTATGGCATGCACACAAAACCTCAAGAGGTCTTTAGTCCAACTTCCTTCTGAAAAAAGGGTCAGATCTGAGTTTGCACCAGAATGTTCTTGCAAACCTTTGATGCAGCACAACATCCCTGGGCAATCTGCACCACTGCTCAACCGAGGGTAAAAGCTCTTGACCAGCATGGAGTTGTTTTTGTTCCCAGAGCCTCACCACTGTCAGCCTCTGCTCACACTGGCAAGACCATAAGAAAATCACACAGGGTAATGAGCTACTTGCTGCTAAATTCACACAGCCAGTTCCCATAACTGCTAACAAAGGCATGGCTGAACCTTGCATTGTCAGGCACAGGTACTACAAGGCCTGTGGGATGTCAGTAGTAGTGATGATATTAACTTTTTGGGCCACTGGTTATAGAAAAGTGTCTCAAATTATGCAATTGTTGTTAATATTTTGGTTTTAAATAAGCTGAATATAAAATCTGCCCACTCAGCTTCATCTTTCATGGGTAAAGCAGGCCTCCATATCTGGCTAGATAAATATATTTATTATCTTGAAATGTTTTAATCTATTTAATTCACTTTCAAAACAGTTTGAAAATACAAGGCACAATATAAGCATCAACACAGAATCTTATGGAATGAAGCCACTGGTGGCATCTTATTGTAAATAATAATCTTTACTTAACTATAACTCCATAATAAATCAGTTTCTGCAAACTTCAGGAAAACATATTTTCTGTAAGTCTAAGCATACTGTAAGAACCTAGTGGAAGGTAACTGTATGCTTAACTACTTCAAACCCTTAAGTTTGTTATGCTTTTAATAGCAATCTCTGAAAGAGTCATTAATGTTAGTTCCTATTGCATGTTTCTCCACATATAAAATAATTTTACTAATGTCTTAATGATTATCATTCCTATTAATTTTGCATATATTATGGAAGGATTTATTTTCGTAATGATATCTTTAGTTTCTTGCTTGTCTATGGGGGTTTTGCACAATATTAAGTTCTGTGTTTCTCCTGGGTCTTCACACCTTCCCCTCTCATATCTTGTTATATCTGCACAGTTCCTTTGGCGATTAATTACATTTCTATATTTCTCTCAGGTTTTTATTTTGGAAGAAGAGAAAAATTAATATGCTAGCCACAGACATCTATGCTTGTATGTGTCTATTAATGAAAGAAACTGAAATGCAGAGTTTCTTTCATCTCTTAGCATGATGTTGGTTTCTAATTGCACTGAAACATAACACAAGAATTTAATTGGGGTTTTTCAGGAAAAAGAGAGAGTGGCACACACCTTTTAAATCTCTGATACTTAATATTTTATTGTCTTTGTTCTGTGAGTCTATATTGCTATCCATCTCAATATTGTAATTCAGAAAACATAGAGGCTAATGTCAATTATGAAATTCCAAGTGATCAAGGAACCTCTTTTTTTCTCCCAATACCTATTTTTTAATTTTTCCCCCAATATGTTTTTTATTTCATATTTATTTATATTTATATATTATTTATTCTTTAATGTACTTCAATTTTATAATTTTATTCTCTAAGTGAATAACATCATATAAGAAAAAATAGGAATATCAGTATAATATTTCTAGTATTAGAATAACACATCCAGAACAGAATTACAGTGGGAAATTAGATGAAATTCACTCTGTTTAGCAAATGTCTTCTTTTTGGTAAAAAAAAAAAAGAAAAAAAATCAACCTACCACATTTGATTATCCCTTTGTTTCCTGAAATAGGAAACACTGTTATATGGATTAAGGTTTGAAAAGGAATTTAAGGCTGAAGGTATTACATAAACCATAATCAGAGTGAGTTTCTGTGTATCATGCTGTGTTGGCATATCATAGTTTGTATCAATTCTAGGTTAACTTTGATGAGTTTTCAGAACATTTTCTTATAGTCAAGTTGCATTAAAAGGCACAGGTATTCTTACCATTGTGTTCTAGTTTCAAAATTCAAATGACTATGGTGTATTAGTATTAGCATAGCATTTAAGATACTGATAATTATTGGCTGCTGATTTGATATGCTCTTTTAGATGTTAATTTCTTAAGAGTTTTCTTCTTTTTCTTCCAGTTATAAATCCATTTGTTTATTTTCTCTATAAAAGTAGATGGCTGGAAATAATCATACAAATCATACATACAACTACGTAAGTTTGGGGTAGACAATACAAAAAAAAAAAAAATTGCTTTTTTTCCTATGTGGTAATAAGGAAAATGAATATGAAGAGATTCCATAAAAAGTTCTCCAAAGCAAAGAACACTCTTCTAGTTTTCTTATGAATACAAATCTTTATGTGTCTAACAGAATTTTGACTGTGCATTTATGCTATCAGAATACTTAGGGCTGTACTAGCCCTAAGCTAGTAAAGTTCTGCTCTTCTTCATGACAGCAATTTCCTCTCTTAAGCTAACATGGGCATTTCAGGCAGTACTTCACCACCAAATCATTGGAGTCATACATGGCATACCAGGTGTCAACTTACTGAAAGACAAAATAATAAAATTAGCTGATATCTTACTTAGCAAGCACAAAATATTTATTTGAATATTGAGATGATATTTGCACAAGAAGAGAAAGATCTGTACTCTAAGTGTAATTCTGAAGATATTAAAAACTTCATTTTTTCTTTCTAAGCAACACAAAGAAATCTGCCATTTGACTTCGCCTACTATCAAGGAGTTACTCAAGACCAGATATCTCACAAAAACTCACTACTTCATCATGTTAGACCTAAATGTAAAGTTCAAAATTAAGCCTCAACATGGGGACAACAATGTCACACTACCACTTTCACCAACAAACTGCATTGTTTACCCACATTTGTGTAGCTTCACCAGAAGATGTAAGTGCACAGCTAAATTAGATTGCAGTAATCATTGTAATAATATGTTGAGAGGAGGTATCTGTGCATCAAAGCCCAGGGAAAACACGCGTTGTGTTGTCAAGGTAAATTTGCACTATTCATATTTTTGACATTGGGTTCTGAGGTAAAACGACCCTTCATAAATAAAGGAAAGCTGCAGGCCTCCATCTTCAAATGCTGCTTCAGTCTGTGATTATTAATCTTCCCTTAATACCTGTACAGATGAGAAGAGCAGAGTTTTATAAGAACTTTCATTATTTGGCATTTCCTCTTGGCTCACTAAGGCAGTGAATTATTCAGCAATGGTTATAATAATTAGTGCTTAAAAAGAAACCCAACTAGTTTCCTCCACTCAGTACATAGAGAATTTGAGTTCACAACCTGAGTTTAGAAATTTCATTTCCCACGTACATTGTAAATGTCAGGCATGTCAGTAATGTGCTTGACACACTTCAATCACTATTTCTCTCAAATGCTTTCTTCTATTGCAAAAAAATGCCATTCCTGTAATATATTTCCTTTTTATTTCTCTGATCAATTATGCTCTCAGCTCTGACTTTGATAACAAATGGCAGGTATTGTGGCTTTTTCTTCACTGTGTTACTGTCAGACTGGAAAGAATTTGGTATAAAGCAGCACATTTATTTTTATTCAGTAGCATTGGTACACCACCTACTTCATTTTTTGTAGTTATCTGAAAGCATAATGGGAAATTCAAGTGTGTTGTCTTGTATGCGGTGTTTCAGAAGGTAACAATTGAGTCTTCATATGAATAACCCAGGAAAATTACTTAAAGACATGCTGGAAAAGATGATCTGAAAATATTTAGTGGGAAAGAATGATGTCAGATATTAAAATAAAAAACCTGAAAACAACACAAACAAAGAAACCAAAACAGATAAATAAATAAGACTTCTTTGTATAAGATATAGACAATTGAAGGTACAGTATCACAGACCTAAAACTGAGGAGTGTGAAGCTTTGAATTGTGTTTCAGTGGCAAGGTTTTTAGCAAAATGTAAGAAAAATAAAAGCCAATCATACTATTGTCTTACTTGTGGTAATTAGGAATTAAAGCAGTATTTTATTTATGATATTTATATTTATTTCCCTTCTGCATTTGTTCTGGTTTGGTTCTCTTCATTATCTCAGATAAATTTCAATTAAAAAAAAAAGTCTCTGGTTTGTGTTCAGGTGCTGTTAAGAATTCCACAACAGCCTTGATTTTCTATAGTTTTTAAGATACCCCAAACAGATTACTAGTGAAACAAAGGACAAGTTATAGCAGATGAATAAAACTAAATAGTAAAGTAATAAGGTTGTTCATAATGAAGATAACTCTTAAAAAATTTAATATAAGTCTGACAATGACCGAAATCAGATACCGTGGGAGATGTGAAGGAAGCCTTGCAGCAAGTGCAGTCAGCTGTTCCCCTTGACAACAGAAAATCAGGATCAGTCCTTGGACATGAAACGAAGGACTGTGGGCATCCAGGCTGCTTAGTACCAGTTGCATTAGGATGAAAACAGTACATTCATGATTTGTAGTCCCCTGAGATGCCTATGCAAGTCTCTTTTGTATCTTTCCTTTCACAAGAAATGGGATACAATGAAAAGGCTGTGCTGCACATGACCAAAGTGCAGTTTTTTTACCTGATTTTGGGCGGCAAAGATTCTGTCTGGATTTGTAGTAAGGTGAGGCAGGGGGAGCTAAACTTCGGGCAGTCTCATGGTTTTGCTGTCCTTTATGAGTACGCCTTTGAGATAACTGTCAATAGAATAGAATAGAATAGAATAGAATAGAATAGAATAGAATAGAATAGAATAGAATAGAATAGAATAGAATAGAATAATTTCCTTGGGAAGACCTAAACTCACTGGGATTAACTGTTGAATTCAGTCAGCAAAGGAAGATCCAAACCCTTATCTTGTTTCCTGGCTGGCTGTTTATTTAGCAACATAGATGTACTCATTATATTTATTTACTTTCCTCTTATGGAATGTGGTGGGTTGACCTGGGCCAGCTGCTAGACCCACAGGGCAGGGGATAAAATGGGTTTATAAAGCCCCTGGGTTGACATAAAGACAAAGAAGACTGACAATCTGTATTCCACTCAAAATTCTTCATATGTTCAGAAAGAATACACTTTCCATATAATTTATCGATTAGCATTAAAAACCATTGTTTATGTCCTCAGAAGTTCTCATAGAACATGAGACTGAACTCAGGCTTTTTCCAGTCTTATCTGTGCAGGATGGCTCTAAGGTATATCTTAGCAACTCCTCAAACAGTGCATACAAAGCAATCTTTGAATTCCCATTTCTTCAGCACCATAACACATTTGTGTGTATTTGTACTCTCACCATGCCAGCAGCAAATATTGTCTTAACATGCTGCATTTCAGCTTGTAAGGGAACAAGAAAACTTATGAAAGTCCTTTCTTACAAAGAGAGGAACTCCAGGGCTCAATTAGTTCAAGAGCCAAGGTAAATTCTGTGCATTTAGATCAAAAAATTAGAAAGAATTAATAGTTGTTGTAATTTGATGTACTCTCACCCTAGGAAGAGATTCAGCCAGGATGAACAGGCCAAACTTGTCTCTCACACCAGACTACTGAGATATGAAATGAATCTGTTTAGGCTGATAGATCAGAAATATTTAATTAAGTTTGGACAAATATTCACATGATTTATACTGCATACTTGGTTCTCCCTAAAGTGTATTGTTACAGCATTGCAACATTTCACCTTTATTAGTTTTAAGGCCCTGTAGAGGTGCATGGTTTTGAAGGAGATTTGCAAAAAAAAAACAAAAAAAACAAAAAAAAAAAAAAAAAAAAAAACCTACCTCTTTTTGAAGTGTAAATAGGAATCCATTAACTGTAATCAAGACATTTTTATCCTGTGTTTAAAAATTAATTCAGTCAAATTAGCTGTCCAGAATATATTATTCCCTGATTATCTGTGGTGGAGAGGTGTTAATAAAAGCTTTATTTTCTTTGCCTTTACATTTTATTTTCCTTAGGTTTTCTTTATTTGTGTGATTGAAAAGGCATTGTTTGTTATACCTCAAAGAACAATTTAAAGAGACTTTCATTATCAAGACAATGAAATTACATACCTGTTAACAGATTTTGATAGCTTTACAAAATTACTTTGTTCTTTCTCTAGAACAAAACCAAAACTTTTTGTTGTTTTATCCCTTTTAAAACCTTTTTATATACTGTCACATAATGTTTATCATTGCCTTAACACATAAACAACTCTCTGAAATTACTTTCTAGATTATGTTTTCAATAGTAACCCAAGCTAAGGAGTAGGAGCATTTTAAATTATGCTGAGCATAGCCATCTGACCATAGTCTGATTCAAATCTGTGTTGGGACAAAATTAGGACAAATTTAGGTCACACTGTCCTTATGATATCCTCTCTCCCCCTACCTGTTTTACACTAAGCTCCAAAGCAGTCTCAGAGGATAAGAGACTGCAGCTTCTTTTAAGGACACAAGGCAAGTCCTGATGAGTTTACTCAGAGCCTTTGTCAGAGTCTAATACTTTACTCCTCCTATTTTAAATCTGGCTGACTCAGGGTAACATTTACCAACTGAGTGGAGTTGATCCACTCAGCTATTGATAGTGGTTTACCTACAGCAGAAGTGACCCTCTGATCCCCTTTGTGCTGAAATTAAGTCATCTTCTTTGCACTGCTGTGTAAGATGAACAGGCATATCAACACCCTTGCTCATATGAACCTTCTTCCACAGTTGGATTTTCCTCAGTGAATCCCATTCCAGCCCTAGGGGTTTGGTCAGTAACAACCTGCTATTGATATTGAAAATTCCCCTGGTCTTTTTTTTGTTCCCTCTTCTGTTACCCTCACTAGGATTCATTTTTCCTTTTCCTTGCTGTGTTTCTAAATTTGGCTATATAGTTATTTTGTAATTCAGCAACATATTATTCATAAGTATATGGAGATTCAAAATCACCAGATAGTTCAGGAAAGGGCCTCAATCTGTTTTCTAGGCCAATAATTTTGGAAAAAAAAAATTTTTTCTTGATTCACAACTTTTTTGAGGATTATATTGAACTGTCAGCTTCCTGACTAAAAACCAATATGGAATATATTAATGTTTTAATGGTGAACAAGCAAAAATATATCATGGTATAATCATGTGTACCTAAAGTATGATTTTTCTTGTCATTGTGTAGCACAGTATTCATAATTACCATAATTTCTTAATTTCTGCTAATAACCTAAATAATATTTTATAATTAGCTAATAACCTAAAATTAAGGTAACTCATTAATATTTAAATTCAATATTAATTTTACATTTAACATGATTTGCCTAACTTAAAATAAAAATACCTAGGTTAAATTCCATTGTCATAATTCTAGACTATGTTTTATTTAAATCACAGAACTGTTCCAGTGTCCTGAGGCGTACATTTATATTTGGGACTAGATAATCTCCAGAGGTGCTTTCCAAACCTCACCATTCTCTGATTATATGATTTTGTTATAAAAATACTTTTCCAGTGATTCTTAATAACTCTTATGATTATTACTTTGTTTTTCAGTATCTGAACTGAAAATACTATTCAAAGATAATTCACAATTATTCAATTTAATTGGAATTACATAGTATGGGAGGCGTAGACCATCCTCATCACTTGATTGTGCAAGTACATACTGCTATGTAAAGCAGTAAAACTCACATCTGTTAGACAGGGCTCATTCTTGTACTCAATCAAACTGGAAAAACATTTCTGCAATGATGGGGTGGGGGATTGTTTGTTTCTCTTAATCACTGGAAGAGGGATCATGGCTAGAATTATAGATCATGTCTCCCTGAGAAAAAGAAAAAAGAAATGAGATCAGAGCTATGCACTTTTAGGACAGGATGTTTTTTCTGAATTCTTCTTCCCTTCATTCCTGCTAAAATGCCATTGAAACATTAAGTTTTTCAGTGCTTAAAAGGTGGAATCCCTATTTTATATAGCCAATAGACCTCTCATGGTTGTTACTGTTTCTTCTCTTTGAGTGAAAATCAGATTGCTATATGCAATCTAACTTCCCTCAGTCCCATTTTCTTAATAGCCTATGTTCAATCAGTTTATGTGATTATTTATTCATAGAGTCCTAAGGTAAAGAGTCATCATCTAATAAATTCTTCAGCTCTTCTTTTTGCATAGCAATTAAAGGAGATGAGGTTTTTCATTTAAAATGTATGGAATATGTAATGTTCAGTGACACAAATCAACTGAAACACTAGCTGAGTTTTCTTGAAAACACTGCTCTTGAATTCCTCTTATTTGGTCATCATGTTTCATATATTCTCTTCACGTATGTTTCAGTTGATGTAAATCCAAGTTTTATCTAGATAGACTAAAATATTTCTTCAAATGAAAGTGTCAGCACTTACTGCATCTCAGCTCCAGTATTTTCCTGACTTGCAATTTTATTTAATATGTCCTACTTTATGTCTTCATTGTCATGTACAGCTGGAGAGAGCATTTATGTACGAAAGAATATTCAAAATAGGAGTAACTCCTTAATAATTTGTCATTCTCAGCATTTCTTGTGGTTTTATACATATGAAAAATGCAAAGAAGCATTAATTAATCTTGTACAGTTAATGAAGAAAATCAAATCTAAAACCAAAATGCTTTTCTTAATTGGTTACCAAAACTTAATGGTATTTTTAAAGTCTTTAAGCCCCAGATAAAATGGGGAAAATTTCAAATGTATTGTGGAAGATACAAATGCATGAACATAATGACATTGCCCTGTCATATAACCAGAAGGTTTGTGCTTTAGAAGGAAAGCTGATCTGAAATCTCTTTCTAGCCCAGTGCTCATTCTATTGATCAGATTAAACTGT